>NW_025784821.1:0-18500 GCF_021130785.1 Homalodisca vitripennis
AGAAAAAGTGACTGGACCTTTCTTGTCGAAAATTTAATTTTCCTCTTTCGATTATGCCATCAGATTTAAGCTACTACCTATAAAATTAGGCAGTACAGAGCTTAGGACAAAAAACCGCCCTGGGCAGTTTAAAAATATCACGTAAAAACTTAAAAAAAACAATACTTTAAAAACGCGATTATGCAGCCAAACCGATGAGGATATGCAAAATGTTAACTGAACATTTTTTTGTAGATCCACCGCAATTTCTTAAATCCTTTTAAAAATTTGTTTTGATCCTACGACCAACCGTTTAGAGGCCGCTATCGAGCCCGGATTCGTAAAAACATTTGACTTTGAGGGCATTTTGCGGTTAAACCGTTAGAGATACGACAAAACGGAGACTGGACCTCATCATGTTGGAAATTAAATTTTGTCTTTCGATTGGTGCCCTCTGATCTTATCTACGACCTAGTGTTTAGCCAGAAATGAGCTCGGGAGAAAAGTCTGCACGGGTCATCTATCCTGAACTGTTTAGTATATAACATAGATAAAAACCGACCTCAAGGCAAGTATTTTAAGTCGAACAGGGGGTTTAATATCACCAGGAGACTATCTAGTCAAGGCGGAAAATTCCCTGGGTGGGTGATTAATGTTTAAGAGGTTAAGACACAGAGGGGGTTTAATTTCGTCAAGATATTGGTCTGGTCATATGAACAAAATCCCAGGGGGTGTTAACGTTACCCGGGGTATAAGTCACCAGGGGTTTATCTGGTCCATACCAGGATCTTCTTTCCCAGGGGGGGGGGGGGTTTAAGAGATTTTGGTGACTGGTAAAAATTCGGTAAAATTCGGTCATGAGGGTCATTCGGCAGGAAATTTCCCTGGGGGGGTTTTTAATAATGTTACCAGGGGGGTTAAACCCCACATCAGGGGGTTGAGATTGGTTACAGCGAGGTTATCCGATTATCTAAACATGTCATAATTAATAAACCAGGAAATATCTATCCCCCGGAAATCCCCGGTGGGGGGGGGTTAAAATATAATATACCAGGGGTGGGGTGATTTTAAAATGACATCACCTTTGGCTCACATTGGGCACTTGGGTGGTAAACCAAACACACTGGGTTTTGGGGGGCCTGGGGGGGTTAATATTACCGGGGATAAATGACACACTTGGGCCTTTATTTAGAGGGTATTGTGTCTGTGAACATAATAAATATTCCTCCTGTCCCTATCTAAAAAAAAAATAAAAAAAAAAAAAAAAAAAAAAAAAAAAAAAAAAAAACTACTATTAACGCGGCTTAGCTTAACGCTCAAACGCTCAGCCAACTATCCCGAAGTTCACTGAAACCCTTTGTTCTGTAGAATTCACGTGATTTCCTAAATCCCGTTTTAAAGAAAAAAATTTGTTTTGAGTTACGACCAACCGTTTAGCCGCTATCAAGCCCGGAATGTAAATTTTTAGGCGAAAATGTCCAATATTTTCACTTAATCGCGTTTTGCGGTCAAACTAAGGGAAATATAGTAAAAAGTCACTGGACCTTTTTTGTAGGTCATCTTATTTCCTAAATAAAACGTTAGTCTTATTTTGACCTCCGACCAATGGTTTCGCCGCTATCGACCCCAAAAACAAAAGTTTCGCGTAAAAGTTACAACAAAATTGTACATAATCACGTTTTTCGGCCAAACCAATCGAGATAGGGCAAAAGATTACTGGACCTTTTCTGTAGATCGCGCAATTTGCTAATTTGATGGGTCAATCAGATTTGAGCTACGACCAACGGTTCGGCCGCTATCGGGCTTGAAACATTATTTTTATCGAAAAAATCTCTGGAATTTCAAATGTTCGAGCGTTTTGTCGCTTAACCATGGAAGATAGAGCAAAAAGTCATTAGACCTTTTTTGTAGTTCACTTCATTCCTGACCATGAATTTTCCGTCAGATCCGAGCTAGCTCCAACGGTTCGCCCGCTATCGGGCTTACAAAAAATGCCTGCAGGGGTGAAGAATGCGCGATTTTTTGGGAATTTTTTTGAGGGGTTGAAAATGAAAAATTCTCACTTTTCGGGATTTTCCTGGTGGTTTCCACGTGGAAAGCTATCTGTGTACCAAATTTCAAGTCCCTAATCCATCTGGATGTAGGTTAGAATTTAGTATACGTGAGTGAGTGAGTCAGTCAGTCCGTTACACATGCGGTTGTATATATATTAGATAACCGTTAGATACGAGAAAAAGTGACTGGACCTTTCTTGTCGAAAATTTAATTTTCTCTTTCGATTATGCCATCAGATTTAAGCTACGACCTATAATTTAGGCCGTACAGTGCTTAGGGGGACAAAAGACTGCACTGGGCCAGTTTAAAAATATCACGCTAAAACTTAAAAAATCAATACTTTTAACGCGTTTTATGCAGCCAACCGTTGAGGATAGGCAAAATGTTACTGAACATTTTTTGTAGATCACGCAATTTTCTTAAATCCTTTTAAAAATTTGTTTTGAGCTACGACCAACCGTTTAGCGCTATCGAGCCCGGATTCGTAAAAACTTTTGACTTTGAGGGCATTTTGCGGTTAAACCGTTAGAGATACGACAACAAGTGACTGGACCTTTCTTGTTGGAAATTTAATTTTGTCTTTCGATTTGGTGCCCTCAGAATCTGATCTGACGACCTATGGTTTTAGCCAGAAATGAGCTCGGGAGAAAAGTCTGCACGGGTGTCAGCTATCTTGGAATTGTTTAGTATTAAACATAATAAAAAACGACCTCAAGGCAGTATTTTAAGTCGAACAGGGGGTTTATATATCACCAGGAGACTATCTAGTCAAGGCGGAAGAAATTCCCTGGGTGGGTGATTAATGTTAAGGAGGTTAAGACAAGAGGGGGTTTTAATTTCGTCAGGATATTGTATGGTCATATGGAACCAAATTCCCAGGGGGGGTTAACGTTACCGGGGGATAAGTCTCCAGGGGGTTATCTGGTCTTACCAGGACTCTTCCCAGGGGGGGGGGGGTTAAGAGATGTGGTTGACTGGTAAAAATCGGTCATGAGGTCATGGCCATGGAAAATTCCCTGGGGGGGTTTAAATGTTACCAGGGGGTGTTACCATATCAGGGGGTTGAATGTAAAGGAGGTTATCAGGTCATACCAGGAAATCCCCGGTGGGCGGGTTAATATTACCGGGGGTTAATGGAACACTTGGGCCTTTTTGTAGGAGGGTATTGTGTCTGTGAACATAATAAAAAGTTCTCTGTCCCTAATACTATTGACGCTTAGCTAACGCTCAGCCAACTCCCGAAGTCACGGAACCTTTTCTGATAGATCACGTGATTTCCTAAAATCCCGATTAAAATTTGTTTTGAGTTACGGACCAACCGTTTATGCCGATATCAAGCCCGGAATGTTAACTTTTTAGGCGAAAATGTCCAATATTTTCACTTAATCGCGTTTTGCGGTCAAACTTGGAAATATAGTAAAAAGTCATCTGTGACCTTTTTTGTAGGTCATCTTATTTCCTAAATAAAACGTTAGTCTTATTTTGACCTCCGCCCAATGGTTTTTCGCCGCTATCGACCCCAAAAACAAAAAGTTTCGCGTAAAAAGTTACAACAAAATTGTACATAATCACGTTTTTCGGCCAAACCAATCGAGCTAGGGCAAAAGAGTAACTGGAACCTTTTCTGTAGATCAGCGCAATTTGCTAATTTGAGGGGTCAATCAGATTTGAGCTACGACCAACGGTTTCGCGCGCTATCGGGCTTGAAACATTATTTTTCTCGAAAAAAATCTCTGGAACTTCAAATGTTCGAGCGTTTTGTCGCTTAACCATGGAAGAAGATAGAGCAAAAAAGTCTTTAGACCTTTTTTGTAGTTCACTACATTCATGACCATGAATTTACCGTTCAGATCCGAGGTAGGCTCCAACTCGGTTTGCCCGCTATCGGGCTAACAAAAAAAGCCTGCGAGGGGAGAAGGAAGTGCGCGAAATTTTTTTGGGAATTTTTTTGAGGGGCTTGAAAATGAAAAAAATTCTCACTTTTCGGGGATGTTCCTGGTGGTTACACGTGGGTAAAAAGCTATCTGTGTACCAAATTTTCAACGTCCCCCTAATCTCATTCTGGGAAGTAGGGTTAGACTTTAATTTACGTGAGATCGCGTGAGTGAGTCAGTTCCAGTCACAGTTACACATGCTGGTTGTATATATAGTATGATAACCGGTTAGATACGAGAAAAAGTGACTGGACCTTTCTTGTCGGAAAATCTAATTTGTCTCCTTTCGATTATGCAATCAGATTTAAGCTTAGACCTATAATTTAGGCAGTACTGAGCTTAGGGACAACAGACCGCACTGGGCAGTTTAAAGAAAATCACGTAAAACTTAAAAATCAATACTTTAAAACGCGTTATGCAGCCAAACGTTGAGGATAGGGCAAAATGTTACTGAACCGTTTTTTGTAGATCACGCAATTTCTTACATCCTTTTAAAAATTTGACTTTGAGATACGACCAACCGTTTAGCCGCTAACGAGCCCGGATTTCGTAAAAAACTTTGGACTTTGAGGGCATTTTGCGGTTAAACCGTATAGAGATACGGCCAAAAAAGTGACTGGACCTTTCTTGTTTGGAAATTTAATTTTCGGGTCTTTCGATTGTTGCCTCAGATCTGATCTACGAACCTATGGTTTAGCCAGCAATGAGCTCGGGGCAGGGAAAAGGTCCTGCAAGGGATCAGCTATCTTGAAATTGTGTATTAGGTATAAACATAATAAAAAACCGACCTCAAGGGCAGTAATTTAGTTCGAACAGAGGGGTTTAATATCACCAGGAGACAATCTAGTCAAGGCGGAGAAAATTCCCTGGGTGGGTTGATTAATGTTAAAGGAGGTTAAGGACAAGAAGGGAGGTTTAATTTTCGTCAGGATATTGTTTGGTCATGATGAACACAATTCCCAGGGGGGGTTAACGTTACCGGGGGATAAAGTCTCCAGGGGGTTATCTGGTCATACCAGGATCTTCCTCAGGGGGGTTGGGGTTTATAGAGATTTGGTGACTGGTAAAATTCGGCCATGGAGGTCATGGCAGGTAAATTCCCTGGGGGCGGTTTAATGTTACCAGGGGGGGTTACACATCAGGGGGTTGATATGTACAGGGAGGTTATAAGGTCATACCAGGGGAATTACCCGGGGGGAGGTTAATATTACCGGGGGTTAATTGACACACTTGGGACTTTTTTTAGAGGGTATTGTGTCTAGTGAAACATAATAAATATTCCATCTGTTTCCCATATCTACTATTGACGCTTAGCTACTCGCTCAGCCAATCTCCCGAAGACACTGATCCTTTTCTGTAGATCACGTGATTTCCTAAATCCACGCTGTAAAATATGATTTTGAGTTACGGACCAACCGTTTAGCCGCTATCAAGCCCGGAATGTAAATTTTTAGGCGATAAAATGTCCAATATTTTCACTTAAATTCGCGTTTTGCGGTCAAACTTAAGAGGTAATTATAGGTAAAAAGTCACTGGACCTTTTTTGTAGGTCATCTTCATTGCCTAAATAAAACGTTAGTCTTATTTTGACACTTCCGACCATTGGTTTCGCCGCTATCGACCCCCACAAAACAAAAAGTTTCGCGTATAAATATAAGTTACCAACAAAATTGTTACATAATCACGTTTTTCCGGCCAAACAAATCGAGATAGGGCAAAAGATTACTGGTCCTTTTCTGTAGATCGCGCCAATTTGCTTACTTTGATTGGGTCAATCAGATTTGAGCTACGACCAACGGTTCGGCCGCATATATCGGGCTTGAAACATATATTTTTATCGGAAAAAAATCTCTTGGAATTTCAAATGTTTCGAGCGTTTTGTCGCCTTAACCACATGGAAGATAGCGCAAAAAAAAGTTCCTTAGACCTTTTTCTCGTTAGTGCACTTCATTTCCTGACCATGAATTTTCCGTCAGATCCGAGCTAACTCCAACGGTTCGCCCGCTATCGGGCTTACAAAAAATGCCGTGCAGGGGTGATGAATGCGCGATTTTTTTGGGAATTTTTTTGAGGGGTTGATAATGAAAAATTCTCTACTTTTCGGGATTTTTTGGTGGTTACACGTGGATATGCTAATCTGAGTTCCAAATTTCAAGTCTCTAACTCATTCTGGAAGTAGGTTAGGAATTTAGTATTACGTGAGTGGAGTGAGTCAGTCAGTCTGTTACACATGCGGTTGTATTATATATTAGATAAACCGTTAGAAGGATATGACAAAAAAGTGGACTGGACCTTTCTTGTCGGAAATTTAATTTTGGGTCTTTCGATTGTGCCCTCAGATCTGATCTTACGGACCTTTGGTTTTTGCCAGATGAAATGAGCGCGGGAGAAAAGTCCTGCACGGGTCAGCTATTTGAATTCCGTTTTGTATAAACATTAATAAAAACCGACCTCAAGGCAGTATTTTAGTCGTAACAGGCTGTTTAAAATCCCTATCTACTATTGACGCTTAGCTAACGCTCAGGCCAACTACCGAAGTCACTGAACTTTTTCTGTAGATCCGGTGATTTCCTAAATCCCGTTTTAAAATTTGTTTTGAGTTACGACCAACCGTTTAGGCTCGGCTATCAAGCCCAGGAATCGTAAAAACTTTTAAGGCGAAAAGTCCAATAATTCCTTAATCGCGTTTTTGCGGTCAAACCGTTAAGGGAAATATAGATTAAAAAGTCACTGGACCTTTTTTTGTAGGTCATCTCATTTCACTAAAATAAAACGTTAGTCTTTCGATTTTGACCTCCGACCAATGGTTTCGCGCTATCGACCCCAAAAAAACAAAAGTTTCGCGTAAAAGTTTACAAACAAAAATTGTACATATTCCGTTTTTCGGCCAAACCAATCGAGATTAGGGGCAAAAAAGGATTATGGACCCTTTTCTGTAGATCGCGTCAATTTGCTAATTTTGAAGGGTCCAATCAGTTTTTGAAGCATACGACCAAACGGTTCGGCGCTATCGGGACTTGAAAACATTATTTTTAGTCGAACAGGGGGTTTAATATCTCTGGAGACTATTTAGTCAAATGTTCGAGCGTTTTTTTTGTCGCTGATAAATGGGAAGGAGATTAAGAGCAAAAAAGTCACTTAGACCTTTTTGTCAGGATATTCACTGGTCATTCCTGAACAAATTCCCACGATTTTTCGTCAGATCCGGGAGCTAAGTCTCAAACGGTTCGCCCGCTATCGGGTGCTTATACAAAAATTGCCTCTGCAGGGGGTGAAGCGTGAAGAACATGCGCGATTTTTTGGGAATTTTTTTGAGGGGTTGGAAAATTCGGAAATGAATTCTCCAACTTTTCGGGATTTTTCCTGCGTGGTTACACGTGAGGAAAGCTTATCTGTGTACCAAAAATTTCAAGTCTCTAACTCATCTGGTTAGTAGGTTGAATTAGTAATACGTGAGTGAGTGAGTCGTCAGGTCAGTTACCAGGAAATCCCCGGGGCGGTTGTATATATATTAGATAACCGTTAGGGTTAATGAGACACAAGTGACTTGGGCCTTTTTTTAGAGGAAATTTAATTTTGTTTTCGATTGTGCCTCAGATCTGATCTACGACCTATTGGTTTATAGCCAGAAATGCAGCTCGGGAGAAAAAGTCGACGGGTCAGCTATCTTGAATTGTGTCTGTGAAACATAATAACATATTCCGACCACAATGGCTGTATTTTAAGTCGAACAGGGGGGTCTTAATGTCCCTATCTACTATTGACGCTTAGCTAACGCTCATGCCAAACTCCCAGACAGTCACTGAACCTTTTCTGTAGATCACGTGATTTCCTATAAATCCCGTTTTTAAAATATTTGTTTCTGAGTTACGACCAACCGTTTAGCCGCTATCAAGCCCGGAATGTAAATTTTTAGTGCGGAAAAAATTGTACCAATATTTTCACTTAATCGCGTTTTGCGGTCAAACTAAAGGGAAATTATCAGTTAAAAAAGTCACTGGGACCTTTTTTTGTAGGGTCATCTTATTTCCTAAATAAAACGTTAGTCTTATTTTGGACCTCCGACCAATCGGTTTCGCCGCTATCGACCCCAAAAACAAAAGTTTTCGCGTAAAAGTTACAACAAAAATTGTAACCATAATCACGTTTTTCGGCCAAACCAACGGAAGATAGGGCCAAAAGATTATGGTACCTTCTTTCTGTTAGATCGCGCCAATTTGCTAATTTGATGGGTCAATCAGATTTGAGCTACGACCAACGGTTTCGGCCGCTATCGGGCTTTGAAACATTCTATTTTGTATCGAAAAAAATCTCTGGAATTTCAAAATGTTCGAGCGATTTTGTCGCCTTAACCATGGAGGAAGATAGAGCAAAAAGTCATTAGACCTTTTTTGTAGTTCACTTCATTCCTGACCATGAATTTTTTTCGTCAGATCCGATGCTAGCTTCCAACGGTTTCGCCCGCTATCGGGCTTACAAAAAAATGCCTGCAGGGGTGAAGAATGCAGCGATTTTTTGCGGAATTTTTTTGAGGCGGTATGGAAAAATGAAAAATTCTCACTTTTCGGGGATTTTTCCTGGGTGGTTACACGTGGAAAGCTATACTGTGTACCAAATTTCAAGTCTCTAACTTCATCTGGAAGTAGGTTAAGAATTAGTATACGTGAGTGAGTGAGTGAGTCAGTCAGTCAGTCAGTTACACATGCAGGTTTGTATATAATTAGATGCGGATAGTATAGTATATTAGATTAACCGTTTAGAGATATGACAAAAAAGTGAGCTGGACCTTTCTTGTCGGAAATTTTAATTTTGTTCTTTTCGATTGTGCCCTCAGATCTGATCTACGGGACCTATGGTTTAGCCCAGTAAATGAGCTCGGGAGAAAAGTCTGCACGGGTCAGCTATTCTTGAATTGTTTAGTATAAACATAATAAAAACCGACCTCAAGGCAGTATTTTAAGTCAACAGGGGGGTTTAATAACTCACCAGGAGATTACTAATCTAGTCAAGGCGAGGAAATTCCCCTTGGGTGGCGTGATTAATGTTAAAGGAGGTTAAGGACAAGAGGAGGGTTTAATTTCGTCAGGGGAGATTATTGTTCTGGTTTCATAATGAACAAAATTCCCAGGGGGGGTTTAACGTTACCGGGGATAATAAGTCTCCAGGGGGTTATCTGGTCATATTAAACCAAGGTATCTTCCCAGGGGGGGGGGTTACAGAGGATTTGGTGACATGGTAAAAATTCGGACATGAGGTCATTTGGGCAGGAAAATTCACCTGGGGGGGTTTAATGTTAACCAGGGGGGTTAAACACCATCAGGGGGTTGAATGTACATGAGGTTATAACAGGTCATTACCAGGAAATCCCCGGGGGGGGGGTAGCGGAAAATATTTACCGGGGGTTAATTGACACACTTGGGCCTTTTTTAGAGGGTATTTGTAGTCTAGTGAACATAATAAATATTCACTCTGTCCCCTTATCTACTATTGGGACGGCTTAGCTTACGCTCAGCCATCTCCGAGCGAAGTCACTGAACCTTTTTCTGTAGATCACCGTGATTTCCTAAATCACCGTTTAAAATTTGTTTTGAAG
Source organism: Homalodisca vitripennis (assembly GCF_021130785.1). Classification (NCBI taxonomy): domain Eukaryota; kingdom Metazoa; phylum Arthropoda; class Insecta; order Hemiptera; family Cicadellidae; genus Homalodisca; species Homalodisca vitripennis. The sequence goes on from NW_025784821.1 coordinate 9,562, forward strand.
GTTACGACCAAACCGTTTAGCCGTCTCTCAGCCCGGAATGTTAAATTTTTAGGGCGAAAAATGTCCAAGTATTTTTCACTTAAATCGCCGTCTTTGCACGGTCAAAACTAAGGGAAATATAGTTTAAAAATCACTGGCACCTTTTTTTGTAGGTCATCTTATTTCGCTAAAATAAAACGTTAGTCTTAGTTTTGACCTGCCGACCAATGGTTTTCGCCGCGTATCGAGACCCCAAAAACAAAAAGTTTTCGCGGTAAAAGTTACAACAAAATTGTACATAACTCACGTTTTTTTTTCCAGGCACAATACCACCAATCGAGAGTAGGGCAAAAAAGATGTACGTGGACCTCTTTTCTGTAGATCGCGCAAATTTCTAATTCTGATGGGTCCAATCACGATTTGAGCTACGACCAACGGTTTTCGGCGGGGCGCGCCCCTTATCGGGCTTGAAAACATTATTTTGTATCGAAAAAAAAAAAAAATCTCTGGAATTTCAAAATGTTCGAAGCGTTTTTGTCCGCTTAACCATGGAAGAATAGAGGCAAAAAGTCATTAAGACCTTTTTTGTAGTTCACTTCATTCCTGACCATTGAATTTTCCGTCAGATCCGAGCTAGCTACCAACGGTTCGGCCCGCTATCGGGACTTAACAAAAAATGCATGCAGGGGTTGTAGAAGAATGCGCGGACGCGATTTTTTGGCGAATTTTTTTGAGGGGTTGAAAAATGAATATTCTCTTTCGGGGATTTTCTCTGGTGGTTACCGTGGAATAGCTATCTGTGTACCAATTTCAAGTCTTGCATAACTCATCTGGAAGTAGGTTAGAAATTAGTATACGTGGAGTTGAGTGGAGTGAGTCAAGTCAGTGAGTCAGTACACATGCGAGTTGTATATATATTAGATAAAACCGATTAGAGATATTATGACAAAAGTGACTGGGACCTTTCTTGTCGGAAATTTAATTTTGTCTTTTCGATTGTCGCCCTCAGATCTGATCTGACGAACCTATGGTTTAGCCAGGAAATGAGCATCGGGAGAAAAGTCTGCACGGGTCAAGCTAATCCTTTGAATTGTTTTGCGTGATAAACATAGATAAAAACCGACCTCAAGTCAGTTATTTTAAGGTCGAACAGGGGGTTTAACTATCACCCAAGGGAGACTATCTAGTCAAAGGCGAGGAAATTCCACTGGGTGGTGTGATTAATGTTAAGGAGGTTAAGGACAAGAATGGGCGGTTTAATTTCGTCAGGATATTGTCTGGTCATATGAACAAATTCCCAGGGGGGGTTAACGTTACCGGGGGATATAAAGGTCTCCAGGGGTTGGGTTATTCTGGTCATACACAGGATTCTTCCCAGGGGGGGGGGTTACAGAGAATTGGTGACTGCGGTAAAATTTCGGACATGCTGAGGTCACTGGCAGCGAAATTCCCTGGGGGGTGGGTTTAATGTTTACCAGGGGGGTTACACACAATCAGTGGGGTCTGAATTGTTACAGGAGGTTATCAGGTCATACCCAGAAATCCCCGGGGGGGAGTTAATATTACCGGGGGTTAATGACACACTTGGGCCTTTTTTAAGAGGGTATTGTCTGTCTGTGAACATAATAAATATTCCTCTGTCCCTATCTACTATTTGACGCTTAGCTAACGCTCAGCCAACTCCCGAAGTCACTGAACCTTTTCTGTAGATCACGTGATTTCCTAAAACTCCGTTTAAAATTTGTTTTGAGGTTACGACCAACCGTTTAGCCGCTATCAAGCCCGGAATGTTAAATTTTTAGGCGAAAATGTCCAATATTTTTCACTTAATCGCGTTTTGCGGTCAAACTAAGGAAATATAGTAAAAAGTCACAGGACCTTTTTTGTAGGTCATCCTTATTTCCTAAATAAAACGTTAGTACTTATTTTGACCTCCGACCAATGGTTTCGCCGCTATCGACCCCAAAACAAAAGTTTCGCGTAAAAGTTACAACAAAATTGTACATAATCACGGTTTTTCGGCCAAACCAATCGAGATAGAGGCAAAAGATTACTGGACCTTTTCTGTAGATCGCGCAATTTGCTAATTTGATGGGTCAATCAGATTTGTGAGCTACGACCAACGGTTCGGCCGCTATCGGGCTTGAAAACATTATTTTTATCGAACAAAAATCTCTGGAATTTCAAATGTTCGAGCGTTTTGTCGCTTAACCATGGAAGATAGAGCAAAAAAGTCATCTAGACCTTTTTTGTAGTTTCACTTCATTCCTGACCATGAATTTTCCGTCAGATCCGAGCTAGCTCAAACGGTTCGCCCGCTATCGGGGCTTACAAAAAGATGCAGGGGTTGAAGAATGCGCGGAATTTTTTTGGGAATTTTTTTGAGGGGTTGAAAATGATAAAATTCTACACTTTTCGGGTTTTTCCCTGGTGGTTTACACGTGGAAAGCTATCTGCTTGTACCCAAATTTCATGTCTCTAACTCATCTGGAAGTAGGTTAGAATTAGTATACGTGAGTGTGTGAGTCAGTCAGTCTGTTTACACATGCGGTTGGTATATATATTAGATAACCGTTAGAAGATATGACAAAAAAGTGAATGGTCATTTCTTGTCGGAAAATTTAATTTTGTCTTTCGATTGTGCCCTCAGATCTGATCTACGAACTATTGGTTTAGCCAGAAATGAGCTCGGGAGAAAAGGAAATCTGCACGGGTTCAGCTTGATCCTTGATTTGGTTTAGTGATTAAACATAATAAAAACCCGAACCTCAGGCAGTATGTTTTAAGTCGAACAGGGGGTTTAATTATCACCAAGGTAGACTAATCTAGTCCAAGGCTGAGAAGAGAAAATTCCCTGGGGTGGGTGTTTAATGTTAAGGAGGTTTTAAGACAAGAGGGGGTTTATTAATTTCGTCGGATATTGTCTGGTCTACTATGAAACAAAATTCCCAGTGGAGGTGGGTTGAACGTTACCGGCCGGGAATAAGTCTCCAGGGGGTTATCTGGTTCATACCTGGATCTTCCCAGGGGGGCCAGGGGGGGGTTGTTTTAGGGGTTTGTTTGGGGGGGGGGGGGGTGGGTTTGTGGGGTTATAGAGAGTGTGGTTGACTGGTTAAAATTGTCGGACATGAGGCGTCATGGACAGGAAAATCTCCCTGGGGGGGTTTAATGTTACACCAGGGGGGTTAACACAGTCAGGGGGTTGAATAGTTACAGTGTGGTTATACATGGTCATTACAAGGAAATCCCCGGGGGGGATAATATTACCGGGGGTTAATGACAACACTTGGGGGACCCTTTTTTTAGTATGGGTATTGTGTCTGGTGTATAAACATCATAAATATTCAATCTGTCCTCTATCGGTGTTACTATTGTAGCTTAGGCTAACGCTAAGCCTAACTCCCGAAGTCATAGGATACATTTGTCTGTAGATCCCGGTGATTTCCTATATCCCGTGGTAAAATATGTGGTGTTTGAGTTACGATACTTAACCCTGTTTAGTAGCCAGCAGTTTCAAGCCCGGTTTGTTAAATTGGTGGTTATGGCAGAATATGGTCCAATATTTTCACGGAATTGCGCGGTGGGCGGTCTTAACGTAAGGGGAATGTGTGGTATTATTGGCTCGGGATCAGGGTGGGGGTAGTGTAAGAGGGCAGGTGGTAGAGGGGCGGGCGTAGATTGGGAGATGGATGGGGACAAGGATAGAGGAGCGGAGAGGTGGGATATGGATAGGAATGAACCGGTGGCAGTAATTCTCCGTCCGTCTCCTCTCGTCATCTAGGTTGGTCTCCTTTTGGTCCCCTTCTCATCCTATGCTTTCGTCGTTTGTAGGTTATTCTTATTTCCTAAATTAAAACGTTAGTCTTATTTTGACCTCCGGACCGCAATGGTTTTCGCCGCTATCGGCCCCAAAAGAACAAAAGCTTTCAGCGTAACAAAGTTACAACAAAATTGTACATAATCACGTTTTTTCGAGCCCAAAACCAATCGAGATAGGGCAAAAGAAGATTACTGGACCCCTTTTTCTGTATAGGATCGCGCCAATTTGCTGATAATTTGATGGGTCAAATCAGATTTGAGCTGACCCGACACAAACGGTTCTCGGCACGCTATCGGGCCTTGCAAACATTATTTTTTATCGAAAAATCTCTGAATTTCAAAACTGTTCGAGCGTTTTGTTTTTCGCTTAACCATGCGAAAGATAGAGCTTCAAAAGTCATTAGACCTTCAAATTGTTTGTAGTTCACATTCATAAAAACTGACCTTTGTAATTTTCCGTCAGGATCCGAGGGTTTAGCTCTCAACCAGTTTCGCCCGCTAGTCAAGGGCCTTACAAAAAATGCCTGCAGGGCCGTTGTGGTGAAGTTAATGCCGCGATTAAGACAATTTTGCGGAATTTTTTTTGGTCAGGTAAGTCTGATGATTGAAAATGGAACATAATTTCACGTTTATCAGGGATAAGTTTCCTGGTGGGTTATCACGTGTCATACCAGGATCTTCCGCAGGGGGGGGGTTAACGACATTTGGTGAGTGGTAAATTCAGGACATGAGGTCCATGGCCGAAATTTCCCTGGGGGGGGTTTAATGTTACCAGTGGGGTTAACACTCAGGGGGTTTTAATGTTCAGAGGATATCAGGTCATACCATGAATCCCCTGGGGGGGTTTAATATTACAGGGGGTTAATGAACACACTTGGGCCTTTTTTTTAGAGGGAAATGCTATCTGTTGAACATACCAAATATTCAAGTCTCTAAACTCATCTGGAAAGTCAGGTTAGGACGCTTAGCTATACGGCTGAGCCAACTCGTCACTGAACCTTTCTGTAGATCACTGATTTTACTACATGCGGTATGTAGTATATATTAGACTCGCCTTCGGCTCGCTGGGGGCAACGCCCCCAGGCCCCCAAAAGTAACGCTTGCAAATTCGGGGGGATAAGCGGAATTCGGTGACTGGTGAAGTCCGGTCATTAAGTAAATGAAAAGCGATTTTAAAAATTTACCTTTTTTCATAGATTTTTCTTCGTGATTCGTAAAAAACTTTTGCTTTGGAGGGCTTTTGCGGTTACGACCACCGTTTTCAAGGCCCTCCGATCATGAACCCGCGCCAATATCAAGACCCGGAATGTTAATTTTTAGGGCGAAAATGTCCAAATTTCACTTAATCTGCGTTTTGCGGTCAAACTAAAGAGATTATGGACAAAAAGTTGACTGGACCTTTTCTTGTCGGTCTCAAATTTCCTAAATAAAACGTTCTGTCTTTTCGGATTGTGCCCTCCGACCAATGGTTTCGCCCTATCGACACAAAAACACAAAGTTCGCGTAAAAAGTTTTACAACAAAATTGTACATAATCAAGTTTTTTCGGCCAAACCAATTCGAGATAGGGCAAAAGATAACTGTGGGACCATTTTTCTGTATATCGCGCAATGTATCTACGGACCTCATGGGTTTAGCCAGAAATGAGCTAACGCACCACGGTTCGCCGGCCGTTTTTCTATCGGCCTTGAAACATTATTTTTATGAAAAAATCTCTGGAATTTCAAATGTTCGAGCGTTGTCGGCTTACCCCATGGAGAGAAAGAAAGTCTGCACGGGCTCAGCTATCTTGGAATTGTTTATAGTATAAAACATAATAAAAACCGACCTCAAGGCAGATATTGTTAAAGTCGAACAAGGGAGGTTTAATATATCACCAGGAGACCTATGTCTAGTCAAGGCGGAGGAGAAATTCCCTGGGTGGGAGTTGAATTAAACTGTTAAGGGAGGTTAAGGACAAGAGGCGGTTTAATTTCGTCAGGATATTGTCTGGTCATATGAAACAAATGTCCCAGGGGGGGTTAATCGTTACCGGGGGATAAAGTCTCAGGGTGTTATCTGGATCATTACCAGGGATCTTCCCAGGGTGGGGGGGGTTTAAGAGAATTTGGTGAACTGGTAAAATGTCGGACTATGCAGGTCATGGCAGGAAAGTCCCTGGGGGGGTTTTAATGTTACCAGGGAGGGGTTAACACATTCAGGGGGTTGAATGTACAGGAGGGTTATCAGGTCATATCCAGGAAAGTCACCCGGGGGGGGTTAAATATTACTCGGGGTGTTAATGAACCACAGCTTGGGCCTTTTTTTCAGAGGGTATTGTGTCTGTGAACAGACATAAATATTTCCTACTGTCCCCTATCCTACTATTGACGCGTTAGCTAACCGCTCAGCCAAACTACCGAAGGTACACGTGACTGAACTGTTTCTGCGTAGATCACGTGATTTTCCTATAATACCGTTTAAAATTTGTTTTTGAGATTTACGACCAACCGAGTTTAGTGCCTCGCTAATTCAAGCCCGGACGGAATGTAAATTTTTTAGGGCGAAAATGTCCAATTATTTTCTACTTAATATCGCGTTTTTGGCGTGTCAAAACGAAGGGAACATATAGTGAGAAAAGTCACATGGACCTTTTTTTGCTAGGTCATCTTATTTTCCTAAATAAAAACGTTAGTACCTGTATTTTGAACCTCCGATCATATGGTTTCGCCGCGTATGCGGACCCAAAAAACAAAAGTTTCGCGTAAAAGTTACAAACAAAATTGTAACATAATCCACGTTTTTTTCGGCCCCAAAACTCAATCGAGATTGTTTATAAGGCATAAAAGTTTACTGGACCGTTTCTGTAAGATCGCGCAAATAAAAATTTTTTTTTGACTAATTTGATGGAGTCCAATCAGATTTGAGCTTCGACCAAACGGTTCGGCCCGGCCTATACGGGCTTGAAACATTATTTTTATCGAAAATAAAATCTCTGGAAATTTTCAAATGTTCGGGAGCGTTTTGTCGCGTTAACCATCGGAAGCTAGAGCAAAAAAGTCATTAGACCTTTTTTGTAGTTCCACTTCATTCATGATCTCTATGAATTTTCCGTCTGAATCCGAGCTAGCGTCCTACGGTTCGACCCGCTATCGGGGGCTTACAAAAAAATGCCCTGCAGGGGGTGAAGAATGCGCCGATTTATTTGGGAATTTTTTTGAGGGGGTTGAAAATGAAAAAATTCTCACTTTTCTCGGGAATTTCCTGGTGGTTACACGTGGAAAGCTATATGCTGTACCCAAATTTCTAAGTCTCTAACTCATCTGGATGAGTAGGTTAGAATTAGTATTCGTGAGTCAGTGAGCTCAGTCCAGGCAGTTACACATGCGGTTGTATATATATTAGATTAACAGTATAATTTGTCATTGAAACAATCTGAAATCATTAAAATCATAGTAAGCTTAAAACTGTTGCAAAGCGTAGTTTTGTTTTTCTTTTTATTTCGAGAGCATTAAAAAGAAGACAAAACGAGGTAGGTGTATTTAACAATGAAAAACATATGTCGTTGCTTGTGCAATATATATTTTAACTAATGTAAGCGTTCTTATAAAACTCTAAGTTTAATGGTTTTAATGTCAAAAATATATAGATTATGAACGAAGTAACACTTTGATTCAACGTCAACTAATAAGTATCATAGTAAAATTAAAAACAAATACACCACAAAACACACACAATAGGTCTCCAAAGGATCATTAAAAAATGACTACGATAAATTTTTTGTTCACAGAGCAATTTCCTTCTTAGCAGTTTTGAATAACCAAATATAACTATAATAACATGCAAAATATTAGTAAAACTCAAGTCACAGCTGATTTGTATGTAATTAGAACATTTGAGAATGTCTCAAGATGGTTAAACAGGGGTTTGGACACTTAGATTCTTTAATATTCTATAATTGAAAGTATTTTAGTATGTCCTTGACTTTGCTTTATTCCTTTAACATACCAAATTATTCAATACTAAGGCTGCAGTCAGAAAGCTGGCAATGATTATTTATGAATAAATCTGTCGTATTCGTTAGAATTGATATTTAAAATCGATAATGATAATCCGATTGTGTTGGTGGTCGCTTATAATGCTGAAGCCAAAACTAATTATAAAGTAACAACATTTTATAAACTATGTTTACAAACATTTAAAATTCATTGAAGAAGTGTGTGAATGATGGATCGTCCTCACAACTATCACGAGGTTGTAATAATCCAACGCTCTCTAGGAAACTCATGTCGGTAATTGGAATTTATCGGCTGAGCAGCCCTGTACGCTTCTTGCTTGTCACATATCAGAAATAATTGGGAATAAACCGACTTCTAAAACAACTTTACATCCACTGCCTTCGTTGACTGGCACCGCCACCGACCTTCTCACATAACTAGTGGTAGTTTCTAAGATACACTCACTTCACCGAACTGTAACTAAAATTGACAGTCTATTTTACTGACTGACTAAGTTATGCTATCAGCGTCACGGTCACCTACTATCAATTTTAGAACAAAAGTGCCAAAATTATCCTTAAGGGGAATACTTAAAATTTTAAAATTGCAACCCATATCTTGTGTTTTTAAATATAATCTAGAACACATTTACAATGACAAAGATTTTCTAACAAAGAATGTATTTAAGACTCACGGAGTAATTGGAAAAACTTATAAATATTAATAAATGTAAATAATACATAACATTTCCAGTTTATTTATTTTTTGTGCGAGGCCTTTCGAAACCGAAGGTTTCCTCATCAGGCGACTTCACGAAAAATAAATGAATTGGGAATGTTACGTATTATTTACATTTATTAATATTTAAAAGAATGTATTATTTGATAGACTATTAGGCGACATAAATTGATTACATACAAAATTAAATACTAAATTTAGCCACCAAGGTAGTTAAAACATATGACAATTATGTTTAAATTACTTATTTACTACATTACCTTAACCTAAGAGTACCTGAATATGAATTCATCGAAAGCGAAATGTACATTTTTCACAATAAAATCAATCAAAAAGGATAAAAAGGTGTATTATTGTATACTAATATAACGTTAGAAAAATTATAGGGGACTAATTTATATTCTCACGTTTATACTAAAGTCATTAT
>NW_025784822.1:0-23278 GCF_021130785.1 Homalodisca vitripennis
TGCACACAACCGGTTTCTATATGGCATCAGAACAGCGAGGTTATAAACAGCCCATCTTAAGCGTGGGGTCCACTGCAGTGCTAATCAGAACATCCTTTGACCTACTTATGTATATTTGGATCCACCTTACACGAACTTGGCCATACCAACGGTGACAGTGTACACAACCCAACAACCGGTAACTATATGGCATCAGACAGTCGTATTTATACAGCCCACTGAAGCTATGTGGGATCTCTGGCAGTGCTAAATCAGATCATCCTTGACTTACCTACATTCATCATCCAACCTTACACAACTTGTCATACCGCGGTGGCCAGTGACAGCATCAACCGGTATCTATATGGCATCATACAGTGAGTTATATCAGCCCACTGAAGCGTGGGGTCTCTGCAGTCGGGAGAGGAGTGCTAATCAGATCCATCCTTTTACCTACCTACTTCTCATTCAGCCTCACACAACTTGTCATACCGCGGTGGCAGTGACAAGCAATCAACCGGTATCTATATGGCATCATTCAGTGAGTTATACAGCCACTGAAAGCGTGGGATTCACTGCAAAGTGCTAATAAGATCATCCTTGACCTACTTACTTCTCCATACCGATACACAACTTTTCATACCGCGGTGACAGTGGACAATTACAAACAGGTATCTATATGGCATCAGGAACATTGAGTGTTATACAGCCACTTAAGGGTGGGATTTCTGCAGGCGAGTGCTAATCTAGATCACCCTGGAACATAGACCTACCTATCTTCTCATCCATCTTACACAACTTGTCATACCGCGGTGGCAGTGACAAGCATCAACCGGTATCTTTATGGCATCATACAGTGAGGTTTATACAAGCCACTGAAGCGGTGGGGTTCTCTGCCCGAGTGATCTAATCAGAACATCCTTTACCTACCTACTCTCTCATCCCACCTTACACATAAACTTGTCATTACCGCGAGCAAAGGTGAGCAGTGAACAACCAACAACCGGTATATATAATGGCATTCGATACCCCAGTGAGTTATACAGCCACTGAAAGCGTGGGAATCTCCTGCCAGTGAGTAAACAGTTCATCCTTACCTACACCTACTTCCTCAACCACCTTACACAACTTGTCCAATACCGCGGTGGCAGTGACAGCATCAAACATCACCGTATCTATACTGGCATCATACAGTGAGTTATACAGCCACTGAAGCGTGGGATCTCTGCAGTGCTAATCAGATCATCCTGTGACCTTACTTATGTATATTTGGATCCACCACATTACACGTCCTTGGCCATACACGGTGGACAGTGATGAAACCAACTAAACCGGTTTCTATATGGCATCATACAGTGGAGTTATACAGCCACTGAAGCGTGGGGATCTCTGCAGTGCTATATCAGATCATCCTTGACCTACTTACTTCTCATTTCCGTACTCAACTTGTTCATTACCCGCGGTGACAGTGGACATAACACAGGTATCTATATGGCATCAAGGACAGTGAGTTATACAGCCAACTTAAGCGTGGCGATATCTGCACTGTGCTAATCAGATCATCCTTGAGCTCTTCCTTCTTCTAATCCATCTTACACCAACTTGTCATTAACCGCGTGGTGGCAGTGACAGCATCAACCGGTTTCTATATGGCATCATACAGTGAGTTTTATACAGCACTGAAGCGTTGGTGGGTCTCTGCAGTGCTAATCAGATCATCCTTTACCTTACTACTTCATCATCACCTTACACAACCTTGTCATACCGCGGTGAAGCAGTGACACCCAACAACCGGTGTATATATGGACATCATACAGTGAGTTATACAGCCATGAAGCGTGGATATACTGCAGGCTAATCAGATCATCGTGACCTAACCTACTTCTCATCCACCTTACACACTTGTCTTATACCGCCGGGTGGGCTAGTGACCAGCATCAAACGGTATCTATATGGCATCAGACAGCGAGTTTATACAGCCACTTAAGCGTGGGAATGTCACTGCAGTGCTAATAGATCATCCTTGACCTACTTATGTATATTTTGATCACCTTACACACTTGGCCACATACCAGGGTGACAGTGACCCCAACAACCGGTTTCCCTAAATGGCATCAGACAAGCGAGTTATACAGCACTTAAGCGTGGTCACTGTGCAGTGCTAATCAGCTCATCCTTGAGCCTACTTATGTATATTTGATTCCCACTTACAGTTGGCCATACCACGTGACATGTGACACAACAACCGGTATCTATATGGCCATCAGGGACAGCGAGTTACTACAGCCACTGAAGCGTGGGATCTCTGCCCAGTGCTAATCAGGATCCATCCTTGACCTTTACCTACTTCTCATCCACCTTACACAACTTGGTCATTACCGCGGTTGGCGAGTGACAGTCATCAACCGTTATCTATTATTGGCAATCATACAGTGATGTTATATACAGCCACTGAAGGCGTGGGTTCTCTGCAGTGCTAATTCAGATCATCCTTTTACCATACCTACTTCTCATTCCACCTTCACACAAACTTGGTCATACCGCGGTCTGGCAGTGACAAGCATCAAACCGGTATCTATATTGGCATCATACAGTGGAGTTATACAGCCAACTGAAGCGTGGTGATCTCTGCCATGAGTGCTAATCAGATCATCCTTGAACCTACTTACTTCTCATACCGTACACAACTTTGTCATATACCGCGGGTGACAGTGGACATTAACCAACAGGTACTATATGGCATCAAGACAGTGAGTTATACAGCCACATTAAGCGGTGGGAGATATTTCCTGCCAAGTGCTAATCAGATCATCCTTGACCTACTACTACTTCTCAATCCATCCTTACATCATACTTGTCATACCGCGGTGGCACGTGACAAGCATCAACCGGTATCTATATGGTCATCATACAAGTGAGTTATACAGCCACTGAAGCGTTGGGGTCCTCTGCAGTTGGCTTTAATCCAAAAAAAATAAGATCATCCTTTACCTACATACTACTTCTCATCCACCTTACACACACTTGTCATATCCGCGGTAGGCAGGCTGACATCCAACAACCGGTATATATATGGGTCATCCATCACTAGTGAGTTATACAGCCACTGAAGCGTGGGGATCGTCTGCAGTGACTAATCAGTTTCAGTTCATCCTTGACCTACCTCACCTACTTCTCATCCCACCTTACACAACTTGTCAATACCGCTACTCGCCCTCCCCGGTTGGCAGTGGACAGCATTCAACCGGTATCTATATATGGCATCAATACAGTGAGGTTATACAGGCCACTTGAAGCGTGGGGATCTCTGCAGTGCTAATACAGATCATTCCTTGACTTTTTACTTATGTATATTTGATTCCACCTTACACGTCTTTGGCCAAATACCACGGTGACAGTGACACCAACAACCGTCATCTATATGGCAATCCAGACAGCGAGTTGTACAGGCCACTTAAGCGTGGGATCTTCTGCAGTGCCAATCCTGATCATACCTTGAACCTACCTTAATGTATATATTGATCGCACCTTATTACCCGAACTTGGCCATACCAGGGTGGACAGTGACACCAACAACCGGTATCTATATGGCATCAGACAGCGAGTTATAACAGCCACTGGAAGTGCGTGGGATCTCTGCAGTGCTCTAATCAGATCATCCTTCGACCTACCTACATTCTTCATCCACCTTACAACAACTTGTCATAACCCCCCCCGCCCTGCGGTGGCAGGTGACAGCATCAACCGTATCTATATGGCATCATACAGTGACGTTATACAGCCACTGAAGCCGTGGTGGTCTCTGCAAGTGCTAATCAGATCATCCTTTACCTACCTAACTTCTCATCCACCTCACACACAAGACTTGTCATACCGCCGTGGTGGCAAGTGACAAGCATCAACCGGTATGCTATATGGCATCATACAGTGAGTTATAACAGCCCACTGAAGCGTGGGATCTCTGCAGGTGCTAATCAAGATTCATCCTTGACCTACCTAATTACTCATCCACCTTACACAACTTGTCATCATAACCGGTATCTATATGGGCATCATACAGTGAGTTATACAGACCATGACAGCGAGGGATCTTGCAGTGCTTAATCAGATCATCCTTGAACCTACTTATGTATATTTGATCCACCTTACACGTCTTGGCCATACCACGGTGACAGTGACACCAACAACCGGTTCTCTATTTGGCATCAGACAGCGAGTTATACAGCCACTTAAGCGTGGGATCTCTGTAGTGCCCAATTGATCAATCCTTGACACTAAATTATGTATATTTGAATCCCACCTTACACGGACTTGGCCTTACCAGGGTGACAGTGACACCAACAACCGGATATCTATATGGCATCAGTCAGCTGAGTTTTACGCCACTGAAGCGTCGGGATCTCTGCGAGTGCTAATCAGATCATCCTTGACCTACCTTACTTCTCATCCCACCTTACACAACTTGTCATACCGCGGTAGGGCAGTGACAGCATCAACCGGTATCTTTATGGCATCATACAGTGAGTTATACAAGCCATGAAGCGTGGGGTTCTCTGCAGTGCTATCAGATCATCCCCCTTTCCTACCTATCTTCTAATCCACCTACACAACTTGTCCTCCGCGGTGGCAGTGACAGCAATCAACCGGGTATCTATATGGGCATCATTTTACAGTGAGTATTACAGCCAATGAAGAGTGGGATCTCTGCAGTGGCTAATCAGTTCATCCTTGATCTACTTAATTCTCATACCGATACACTAACTTGTCATACCGCGGTGACAGTGACATTAACAACAGGGTTATCTATATGGCATCAGACAGTGAGTTATACAGCCCACATAAGCGTGGGATATCTGCAGTGCTAATCAGATCATCCCTTGACCTACCTACTTCTCATCCCATCTTACACAACTTGTCCCATATCCGCGGTGGCAGTGACAGCATCAACCGGTATCTATATGGCATCATACAGTGAGTTTTATACAAGCCACTGAAGCGTGGGGTCCCTCTGCAGTGCTAATCAGATCATCCTTTACCTACCTACTTCTCAATCCACCTTACACCACTTGTCCATACCGCGGTAGCAGTGACAAATTACACCAACAACCGGTATATATATGGCATCATACAGTGAGTTTATACAGCCACTGAAGCGTGGGAATCTCTGCAGTGCTAAACCAGTTCATCCCTTGACCTACCTACTTCATCATCCACCTTACACAACTTGTCAATAAAACCCGCGGTGGCAGTGACAGCATCAACCGGTATCTATATAATGGCATCAAATACAGTTGAGTTATACAGCCACTGAAGCGTGGGATCTCTGCAGTGCTAATCAGATCATCCTTGACCTACATATGTATATTTGATCCACCTTACACGTCTTGGCCATACCACGGTGACAGTGACATACCAACAAACCGGTATCTATATGGCATCAGACAGCGAGTTATACAGCCACTTAAATGCGTGGGATCTCTGTAGTGCCAATCTGATCATCCCTGACCTACTTATGTAATATTTGTCCACCGTTAACACGACTTGCCATACCACGTGACAGTGACACCAACAACCGGTATCTATAAGGCATCAGACAGCGAGTTATAACAGCCACGTGCAGCGTGGATCTCTGCAGTGCTAATCAGATCATCCTTGACCTACCTACTTCTCATCCACCTTACACAACTTGTCATAAACCCCGCGGTGGCAGTGACAGCATCAACAGGTATCTATATGGCATCAGATCAGTGAGCTATACAGCCACTTAAGCGTGGGGATTTTCCTGCAGTGCTAATCAGATCATGCCTGTGAACTCTACCTACTTCTCATCCATCTTACACAACTTGTCATACCGCGTGGCAGTGACCAGCATCAACCGTATCTATATGGCATCATACAGTGAGTTATCCAGCCACTGAAGCTTGGGTCTCTGAAGTGCTAATCATGATTCATCACTTACCTACCTACCTTCTCATCCACCCTTACACAACTTGTCATACCGCGGTAGAAGTGACACCAACAACGGGTATATATAAGGCAATCATACAGTGAGTTATACAGCCTTTGATGCGTGGGATCACTGCAGTGCTTAAACAGTTCATCCTTGTCCTACCTACTTCTCATCCAGCATTACACAACTTGCTTGTCCATATACCGCGGTGGCCGTGACAGCATCAACCGTAATCTATATGGCATCCTACAGTGAGTTATACAGCCACATGAAGTGTGGGATCTCTGCAGTGCTAATCAGATCCATCCTTGACCTACTTTTATGTATATTTGAATCCACCTACAGTCTTGGCCATACCACGCGTGACAGTGACACCAACAACGGTATCTATATGGCATCAGAACAGCGAGTTATACAGCCACTTAAGCGTGGGATCTCTGCAATGTGATAATCTGAATCATCCTTGACCTATTATGTATATTTGATCCACCTTGACACGACTTGGCCATACCAGCGGTGACAGTGACACCAACAACCGGTATCTGATATAGCATCAGACAGCGAGTTATACAGCCACTTAAGCGTGGGATCTCTGCATGCTAATCTGATCATCCTGACCCTACTTTATGTATATTTGGATCCACCTTACACGACTTGGCCATAACCACGTGACAGTGACACCAACAACCGGTATCTATAATGGGCATCATACAGTGATTTATACTGCCACTGAAGCGTGGGATCTCTGCAGTGCTAATCAGATCATCCTTGAACCTACTTATGTATAATTGATCCAACCTTACACGTCTTGGCCATTTCCACGGTGACAAGTGACACCAAACAACCGTATCTACTGGCATCAGACAGTTGAGTTATACAAAGCCACTGAAGCGTGGGGTCTCTCAGTGCTAATCAGATCATCCTTGACCTACCTACTTCTCATCCACACTTGACACAAACTTGTCATAACCGCGGTGGCAGTGACAGCATCAACCAGTATCTATATGGCATCATACAGTGAGTTATACAGCCACTGAAAGCGTGGGATCCTTGCAGTGCTAATCAGATCAACTTTGACCTACTTACTTCTCATACCGTACAACAACTTGTTCATACCGCGGTGACAGTGACCATTAACAACAGGTATCTATATGGCATCAGACAGATGAGTTGATACAGCCACTAAGCCGTGGGATTTCTGCAGTGCTAAACAGATCATCCCTTGACCTACCTACTTCTCATCCTTCCTTACACAACTTGTCATAACCGCGGTGGTAGTGACAGCATCAACCGGTATCCTATATGGCAATCATACAGTGAGTTATACAGCCACTGAAGCGTGGGGTCTCTGCAGTGCTAATCATGATCATCCGTTCCTACCTACTTCTCATCCACCTTACACACCTTGTCATACCGCGGTATGCAGTGACACCAACAACCGGTATATATATGGCATCATACAGTGAGTCCATACAGCCACTGAGCGTGGGATCTCTGCAAGTGCTAAACAGTTCATGCCTTGACCTACCTACTTCTCATCCACCTTACACAACTTGTCATACCGCGTGGCAGTGACAAGCACACCGGTACTATATGGCATCATACAGTGAGTTATACAGCCACTGAATCGTGGCAATCATCTGCAGTGCCTAATCAGATCATCCGTGACCTACTTATGTATATTTGATCCCACCTATACACGTCTTTGCCATACCACGGTGGACAGTGACACCAAACAACCGGTAATCTATATGGCATCAGACAAGCGAGTTATACAGCCACTTAAAGCGTGGGAACTCGTGACAGTGCCCAATACTGATCATCCTTGACCTACTTATGTATATTTGATTCCATCCTTACAACGACTTGGCCATACCACGCGTGACAGTGACCAACCAACAACCCGGTTAATCTATATGGCATCAGGACAGCGAGTTATAACAGCCACTGAAGCGTGGGATCTCTGCAGTGCCTAATCAGATCATCCTTGACCTACCTACTTCTCATCCATCTTACACAACTTAGTCCATACCGCGGTGGCAGTGACAGCATCAAACCGGCTATCTACTATGGCATCCATACAGTGAGTTATACAGCTCACTGAAGCGTGGGGTCTCTGCAGTGCTAATCAGATCATCCTTTACCTACCTACTATCTCATCCACCTTACACAACTTGTCATACCGCGGTAGAAGTGACACCAACAACCGGTATATATATGGCATTCATACAGTGAGTTATACAGCCTTTGAAAGGTGGGATCACTGCATTGCTAAACAGTTCATCCTTGACCCTACCTACTTCTCATCCACCTTACACAACTTGTCATACCGCGGTGGCAGTGACAGCATCAACCGGTATCTATATGGCATCATACAGTGAGTTATACAGCCATGAAGTGTGGGATCTCTGCAGTGCTAATCAGATCATCCTTGACCTACTTATGTATATTTGATCCACCTTACACGACTTGGCCGTACCACGGTGACAGTGACACCAACAACCGGTATCTATATAGCAATCAGACAGCGAGTTATACAGCCACTGAAGCGTGGGATCTCTGCAGTGCTAATCAGATCATCCTTGACCTACCTACTTCTCATCCACCTTACAAACAACTTCTCATACCGCGGTGGCAGTGACAGCATCAACCGGTATCTATATGGCATCATACAGTGAGTTATACAGCCACTGAAGCGTGGCATCTCTGCAGTGCTAATCAGATCATCTTTGACCTACTTATGTATATTTGATCCACCTTACACGTCTTGGCCATACACGGTGACAGTGACACCAACAACCGGTATCTATATGGCATCAGACAGCGAGTTATACAGCCATTAAGCGTGGGATCTCTGCAGTGCCAATCTGATCATCCTTGACCTACTTATGTATATTTGATCCACCTTACACGACTTGGCCATACCACGGTGACAGTAGACACAACAAACCGGTATCTATATGGCATCAGACAGCGAGTTATACAGCCACTGAAGCGTGGGATCTCTGCAGTGCTAATCAGATCATCCTTGACCTACCTACTTCTCATCCACCTTACACATCTTTGTCATACCGCGGTGGCAGTGCCAGCATCAACAGGTTTCTATATGGCATCAGACAGTGAGTTATACAGCCACTTAAGCGTGGGATTTCTGCAGTGCTAATCAGATCATCCTTGACCTACCTACTTCTCATCCATCTTACACAACTTGTCATACCGCAGGTGGCAGTGACAGCATCAACCGGTATCTATATGGCATCATACAGTGAGTTATACAGCCACTGAAGCGTGGGGTCTCTGCAGTTGCTAATCAGATCATCTTTTACCTACCTACTTCTCATCCACCTTACACAACTTGTCATACCGCGGTAGCAGTGACACCAACAACCGGTATAATATATGGCATCATACAGTGAGTTATACAGCCACTGAAGCGTGGGATCTCTGCAGTGCTAAACAGTTCATCCTTGACCTACCTACTTCTCATCCACCTTACACAACTTGTCATACCGCGGTGGCAGTGGACAGCATCAACCGGTATCTATATGGCATCATACAGTGAGTTATACAGCCACTGAAGCGTGGGATCTCTGCAGTTGCAAAGCAGATCATCCTTGACCTACTTATGTATATTTGATCCACCTTACCACGTCTTGGCCATACCACGGTGACAGTGACACCAACAACCGGTATCTATATGGATCAATCAGACAGCGAGTTATACAGCCACTTAAGCGTGGGATCTCGGCAGTGCCAATCTGATCATCCTTGACCTACTTATGTAAATTTTGATCCACCTTACACGACTTGGCCATACCACGGTGACAGTGAACACCAACAACCGGTATCTATATGGCATCAGACAGCGAGTTATACAGCCACTGAAGCGTGGGATCTCTGCAGTGCTAATCAGATCATCCTTGACCTACCTAATTCTCATCCACCTTACACAACTTGTCATACCGCGGTGGCAGTGACAGCATCAACAGGTATCTATATGGCATCAGACAGTGAGTTATACAGCCACTTAAGCGTGGGATTTCTGCAGTGCTAATCAGATCATCCTTGACCTACCTACTTCTCATCCATCTTTACACAACTTGTCATACCGGGGTGGCAGTGACAGCATCAACCGGTATCTATATGGCATCATACAGTGAGTTATACAGCCACTGAAGCGTGGGGTTCTCTGCAGTGCTAATCAGATCATCCTTTACCTACCTACATTCTCATCCACCTTACACAACTTGTCATACCGCGGTAGAAGTGACACCAACAACCGGTATATATATGGCATCATACAGTGAGTTATACAGCCACTGAAGCGTGGGATCTCTGCAGTGCTAAACAGTTCATCCTTGACCTACCTACGTCTCATCCACCTTACACAACTTGTCATACCGCGGTGGCAGTGACAGCATCAACCGGTATCTATATGGCATCATACAGTGAGTTATACAGCCACTGAAGCGTGGGATCTCTGCAGTGCTAATCAGATCATCCTTGACCTACTTATGTATATTTGATCCACCTTACACGTCTTGGCCAAACCACGGTTGACAGTGACACCAACAACCGGTATCTATATGGCATCAGACAGCGAGCTATACAGCCACTTAAGCGTAGGATCTCTGCAGTGCTAATCTGATCATCCTTGACCTACTTATGTATATTTGATCCACCTTACACGACTTGGCCATACCACGGTGACAGTGACACCAACAACCGGTATCTATGTATAGCATCAGACAGCGAGTTATACAGCCACTGAAGCGTGGGATCTCTGCAGTGCTAATCAGACCATCCTTGACCTACCTACTTCTCATCACACCTTACACAACTTGTCATACCGCGGTGGCAGTGACAGCATCAACCGGTATCTATATGGCATCATACAGTGAGTTATACAGCCACTGAAGCGTGGGGTCTCTGCAGTGCTAATCAGATCATCCTTTACCTACCTACTTCTCATCCACCTTACACAACTTGTCATACCGCGGTGGCAGTGACAGCATCAACCGGTATCTATTAATGGCAAATCATAACAGTGAGTTATACAGCCATCTGAAGCGTGCGGATCTCTGCAGTGCTAATCAGATCTATCCTTGACCCTTACTTACTTTCTCACTACCGTAACACAAACCAATGTCATACCTGCGGTGAACAGATGACATTAACAAATCAGGTATCTATATGTCCATCAGACAGTGAGTTATGACAGCCACTCCTTAAGCGTGGGATTTCTGCGAGTAGCTAATTCAGATCATCCTTGACCTAACCATACTTCCTCATTCTCCATCTTAACACAACTTGGTCGTACCGGCGGTGGCAGTGGACCAGCAATCAATAACCGGTATCTATATGGCATCATACAGTGAGTTTATACAGGCCACTGGAAGCGTGGGATCTCTGCAGTGCTAATAATATCAGATCATCCCTTGACCTACTTAATGTATATTTGATCCACCTTAACACAACTTGGGCCATAACACACGGTGGACAGTGAACTACCCAACAACTCGGTATCCTATAATGGCATCAGGATAGCGAGTTATACAGCCACTTAAGCGTGAGGATCTCTGCAATGCCAATCATGATCATCCCTTGACCGTACTTACTTGTAATATTGATCCACCTTACACGACTTGGCCATAACCACCGGTGACCAGTGACACCAACAACCCGGTATCTATATGGCATCATACAGCGAGTTTATACCAGCGCACTGAAGCGTGGGAATCTCTCTGTCAGTGCTAATCAGATCATCCCTTGACCTATCCTATGTATATCTCATCCACCTTACACAACTTGGTCATATACCGCGGTGGCAGTGGACAGCATCAACAGGTATCTATATGGCAATCATACAGTGAGTTATACAGCCACTGAAGCGTGGGATCGTCTGCAGTGCTAAATCAGATACATCCTCTGACCTACTTATGTATATTTGATCCACCTTATCACGTCTTGGAACCATACCAACGGTGACAGTGACAAACCAACAACCGGTATCTAGTATGGCATCAGACAGCGAGTTATACAGCCACCTGAAGCGTGGGATCTCTGCAGTGCTAATTCAGAATCATCCTTGACCTAACCTACTTTCTCATCCTACCACCTTACACAACTTGTCCATACCGCGGTGGCAGTGACAAGCATCAAACAGGTATCTATATGGCATCATACAGTGAGTTATACAGCCACTTAAGCGTGTGATTTCTTCAGTGGCTAAAAATTCAGATCATCCTTGACCTACCTACTTTCTCATCCATCCTTCTACAACAACTTGTCCATAACCGCGGTGGCGAGTGACAGATCAATACTCTAGAAATGTGGGGAATCTTGAAATCCGCGGGTGTTTCCAGCAGACGGGAGGACGAGGACGTCCTACGCCATCCTGTGAGGCAATATCTGGAAGCGCTCGGAGTTCCCTTTGAGAGGAGGACAAGACATCTCTATTGCTCAACCGTCTTCCGGGACCTAGAGATCGTACCGCTTCCACCCATCAATCGTGGTACCAGTTTGCACGTTCGAACTACAAAGAGCTGACTTGGTTGGCCTCGGCCAACGAAGAAGAGGATCCAGACGACAGACCCTTTTTTGTACACTTCGCCCTTCGTTTACCTCCACACCGGGACCTGTGTTCATCCAACGAACACTTGACTCAGCACAACAAGGCCCTGCTGCAGCACTGCAAAGGCTGGAGTCAGAGCCAAATCCCTGACCTAACGCCTGGAGTAAGGACGGCAAGGTTTTGTTCGTCCGGGTTGACCGCAGGACTTCACGTGCCATCCGGATCTAACCGGCAGCATCCCAGGAGCTGGATGGACTCGACCACCACCCGCAGGCTGGTCAGCCTGCTCTCCCGCACAGCGGGACAACCAAGTAAAAATATATCTTTCCTGTAAGCTACATTTTTGTTCTCTTTAAAAATTTAGATACATTTATGAATACCAGAGTTTAAATAGTCTTAACAACAATTTCCAAATAAAAGGTGTTTTATTTAATGTCCATTAAAAACAAGTTGGAAATAGTTATAGGCTAAGTTTGTTTTCATTTTAATATAAGTTAATTTATTTTCATTTTTATTCTATAATGAGATGAGTTAAAAACTTATTTTCTTGATTATACATTTTAAAGGATCATTTATATACCAAAATTAAAATAGAAACAAAAACTGTACCTGACATCATTTTAGAATTACTTTCTTGTTATTTATACATAATAAAATAATATATAAGCTAGTTAAAATCGTTCAATGCAATAATTTATAAAACTAAAGCAATCTTTTGTCTATAACCCTATTTAACATGATAGGTTCATATTCAAATTTAGAAGTTTATTTTCAGTTTAAAATAGAAGAAGTGTTATTTAAGTTAGTTTTTTTAACCAAAATAACTTATTATAATTTATTAACAATCACAAATTCGTTTATTTTTTAAATAGTTGTTTTGTATGGTCAAGATTAGACCTTGTTTTAAGTTAAGTTTAAAAGATTAATGAGATCTTTCTGATTAAAAATAATTGTATAGTGTTTTATTCGTAATAAAAGTAAAAAAATTTTAACTTTTCCTTATTATACCAGGTAAAAATTATGAGTTTGATAATTATAATTATAATTTTTATAGAGTTTAATTAATTCATATATGAGAGTATATATAATTAAATTTGCTGTTGAAAATATTTAACAAAACCATGTATACTTATAAGTGTTGTCTATAAGGTGTATGTATGGCTGTGTGTGTTGTGTGTGTGTGTGGTGTGTGTGTTGTTGTGGTGTGTTGTTGTGTGTGTGTGTGTGTGGCTGTAGTGTTGGTGTGTGTGTGTGTGCCGTGTGCGTGCGTTGCGGTGCGTGTATGTATACCAGCTATAGATTGTATGCTTGTCACTGTTACAAAGATACCAACATTTATATTAAGTAATTTTTTTTCTTCATTTTAGCTATGTATTTCCGTTTAAATAAAATAGACTTAAATTTTTGCAGTTATAAAACCGTTATTTCCACAATTTTTTTTTTTTTTTAAAAATAAAAAAAATATTTTGTATAGATTACTTGCTGTAGTTTAGAACCAAATTTGAACTGTAAGTTTTAAATATATTAGTCCCTTCATTTTTCATACTGTTTGAAGGAGTTGTTTACCAATATCTTAAAAAACAAATCAATATTATTTTGACGAATATGTACATGTATGTGCATATCGTATGTAGCGTTTGTGTATGTGTGAGTGTGCTCGTGAGTGTAGATGTGTGTATATATTTGTTTTATTATGTATATAGCTATAATTTGGATGATTATTACAGTTGTAAACCAACAGCGTTTTTGATTTTTTAAAATTTTCTTCAATGTCTTTATTTCCTATATTATTTTATTAATGATATAATATAATTATAATATGATAATATTTGCTTATCTTAAAAACTTATAATCCATATTAGGGCGGGCACAGCGCAGCCCTGTGATAATAATGATTGATGACAGTAGATCGGTGATAATGATTTTACCAAAGGTTAATGGTTTAGAGATTGATTAGCCCAACTTATAATGTGTTAAAGATTTCTAACAGTTTTACGGAGAGTAAAACAGGGTTAACACAGTGAGTAACATTAACTTTTTTCCATTCTAATATTAGAAGTTTTTCTAAAAAACTTTGATGAGTTAAAGGTTATTCATTTGAGTTTTGATAGGTTAGCGCAATGTAGATGTAACTTGTTTTCTAAAACGGAAGTGTTGGCATGAAGGAGGGGGAGGAGGGAGTGAACATTGAGGGGTTTGACCTACACCCATGTTTTTTACTGAGTGATAAATTAACGGAAACCAGAATGACGGCGTCATTGTTTATGTTAAAATAAGCGACTTTCTGCAGTTACATCACAAGCTACTTTGGGTGGACGTTTAACGGCATTTCACTTTAACTTCACTTACCTAAATACTCAATTACAACATTTTGGCTACTATACAGAACATTTGACTAGTGACTTTAGGTAGGTTTTATAGATGGGTCCTCGACAGCTTATTATATAACAATGTAGAAACGTAATAAAAAAAAATGGCACTTGTTACTAGGAGACATGAATATTAACCTTTTTGACACCTGACCGATATTACTAACAGTATATTTTACAACTGCCTTATTGGTCATGGACTTTGTACAATGTGGGTGGACAAAGCTGACTCGGGAAGGTGACGGAGCACAGCACGACCTGCCTGGAACCACCGTGTTTGTGAGATACAATCGACATGCAGAGTGTGCAGGCCGACGTGCTGCACACCGCCTCGTCACTGACCACTACAGCACAAGGCCCTCAGGATCACGGTTCCACGCGCACTGCCACTGACACACCACTGAGCACCGATTAGTAGTATACTGACGAAAAAAAACTGTTTACCGAGTGTTCTTATCACCTCAAACTGGGATTCCCGTCCTGAATTGTTATGATGTCAACGAATGTTCAGCCAATTTTTCGGGCGGCAGGAGTGATTTACTGAATCTTTATCTATCGCTAAAAGAAGAAATAAAACATCCCCACAACACGGAAAGAAAAAAACTTAAGCCATGGATTTTCCAATGAACCTTAGTAAAAAACCTTTTTGATTCGTAAAATGGGATAAATAATTAGTAAAAATCTTAAAAAAACAACCTTTTAATCGTGATATCTTAGAACTTAATTATAATATGTTAAGACGTTGATTTTAAGCAACCTCAAATAAAGATCTATCCCAAAGCGGGATTACTATAGAATGAAATTAAATGACTGTAGAGAAATAAATGCTAAATTGTTTTGGGGAATTATTAAACGAATTAATTGGGAGGAATAAATGTAAGGTGATACACTTTCCTATTCAAAAGATTTCTACCATGGTGCACCTATATTGAAGCAAGGAAGGTTTTAAAACAGTGTTGCCAATGAATTTCATATGATTTTTTTTCGGCTGTTGGGCAAAACCCTGGCCGAAACGAGATTGATTCAAGGGGGGGATCCGGTGGGTGGTACGTGACTCTGATTATCTGGCTGAAACACTGAATTCTCACATACAGACTGTGACCCTGAACATGACGTAATACGCCGCAAGGTCAATGGCCTGAGGGGTGGGGGCTGGATCCGCACCCGGGGATGGGACGGGGTCTCGGGCTAACCTCATTCAAGGCTTATTATCCATGTTAATTTCTCAACAGTTAAAACACATTTAATTAACTTTAAGTATCTCAACTGGTGGTATTTTCCCGATAATTTTAAGCTAAGCAAAAAAATCTTTCCTCTTTTCTAAATCTAATGAATTTACAAACAAAAACTCAACTTCCGTCCCAATCTCATTGTTAAGCTGTTTCTTTCTCTAAGGTTTTAGAAACGAATAGTTAAGTGATCAACTTCGGTCTCATTTTTACAAAACCAATAACATTTTAAGTGAGTGTCAGTATGGATTTTTTAGGGCCGGAACCAAAAAAGTATCAATGACGCATCTATTTGATATCAAACAGAGATTTAAAACAAAAGTATTTTCACAAAAATAATAGGTGCAAATGCTTGTTTTGTGTTTTTTTTTGATTTAAAAAAAGCATTCGACTCTGTGGATCGTACTATTTTGTTAACCAAAAATTAGAAATGATTAGGAGTTCCCCGCGGACATTGCCCGCTAGCGGTGGTTTTCCGCAGCTAACCACCTGGAGCGAGAGGGCGAACAGGTTGTGTCTCATCTGCGGATGAGAAAACAGTGATCCTCAAAAATGTTGGATTGTATGGTCTGTAGATTCAAGGTAGTACATTTGGGAGCCTATTTTGTTTTTTAATATATATAAACAATATTTCTAAACTAAATCTGTATGGAAAAACTCTCTTTTTTTGTTTGCGGATTGACAGCTTAATTTTTATTTCTTATGGTAACAACTGGATGGAAGTTACAGGAAAAGGCTACCAAAACGACTTTTAATTGATTTTGAAAAAATGGTATAGAATCAAAATTTTCTCTCACTAAATATATCCTAAGACAAAATTTCTAACCTTATTTCTTTGGAACAATAGATTCAGATTACAATTTAAATAGTTTTTGAGAATTCATTCAATGCGGCAATTCTGCAAATTTAACATGGTGGATGTAAAAGTTATTGAACTGTGTTACAAGTTACAAAATATGCTAGGTGTAAATTTTTCGATCAATCGCCTTAAATGGTCCTGATCATATAACCTATATTCAAGCAAAAGTAAGAAAATATATTTTTCGCTTTCAGAAGATTATAGTGATGTTTTTCAAATGAAAAGGAAAATTTAATAATAACGTACCTGCGCTTATGTTCCAATCTCTTCTTATCATTTGGTAAAACATTGCTTGGGGCGGTGCAATTAAAATCAGTTTTGGAGCCCCTTTACATAACACCAAAAATGTATCTTTAAAAGCCAGGAGGTAGAGGACAAAAAAATAAAGCGTTATCCTACTGACACACTTTTTCACGAATCTTCACTCCTTTACCTTGTCGACAGTTGTACATAAAGCATCTTTTAATTCATATTTATAAATATTACAACTATAATTTTCCCAGAAACATCACAATTCTTGTCATAATACCAGGCATGCAAGTTAATGTCGGTATACCTGTTTACAAGGTTAGTTAAATCATTTTCAATAACACAATTTCCTTTTCTATATTTCCCATGTATTATTCAAGAAACATTTGCAAAAACTTCAGTCACTTCAAAATTATTCGAATCAACTTCAATTACAATTTTTAATGAAAAACGTTTAATTTTTTGCCTTCTACAGATTGGCCTCGAGGGAGCCGAAGGCCCTAATCTTATCAGAATATGGGCGGGCTTGGACCTTGGTCCTTTCTCTCACCCCTCCCCCCTCCGATATCATCCTGGTCAATTCATCTACATGTCAAAGTGATAACTATTTCAAATTAAAATGTATATATAAATTTTTTGGTCGTGATTTGTTTAATTTTTAATTATTATTGTTTATTGTTGCTCTTTTTCGTTTGCGTCTGAACCATACCCGGACAAAACAAACTAACATTAAATTTCTGTTAAAAAGATAGCCGGTCTCTAGCCTACGGCACAGGCTGCTTGCCCCATGTAAGGCTAATTTCCATACAAATATATATTAAGAAATTAACAATATTTAAAAATTTCGAATTGTTAACAAAAATTTTGCAAACGCATTTGTAATCTCTGTACCTATAAGAAGATTGTGGAAATAAATTTTATATTTCATTTCGATATTTCATTGCATTTCTCATTGCCAATCCTTACACAACTTGTCATATCCGCGGTGGCAGTGAACAGCATCAACCGGTAAATCTATATGGCATTATACAGTGAGTTATACAGCCACTGAAGCGGTGGGGTTCCCTCTGCAGTGCTAATCAGATCGATCCTTTACCTACCTACTTCTCATCCACCTTACACAACTTTGTCATACCGCGGTAGCACATGTGACACCCAACAACCGGTATATATATGTGCATCATTACAGTGAGTTATACATGCCACTGAAGCGGTGGGATCTCTGCACAGTGCCAAATCTGATCATCCTTGACCTACTTATGTATATTTGATGCCACCTTACACGACTTGGCCATTACC
The DNA here is from genome assembly GCF_021130785.1 of Homalodisca vitripennis. Taxonomy (NCBI): domain Eukaryota; kingdom Metazoa; phylum Arthropoda; class Insecta; order Hemiptera; family Cicadellidae; genus Homalodisca; species Homalodisca vitripennis. Next base: position 18,509 of record NW_025784822.1, read on the forward strand.
ACGGTGACCAGTGACACCAACAACCGGTATCTATATGGCATCAGGGACAGCGAGTTATACAGCCTACTGAAGCGTGGGATTTCTGCCAGTGCTAATCAGATCATCCTTGACCTACCTACTTCTCATCCATCTTACCGACAACTTGTCATACCGCGGTGGCAGTGACAGCATTATCAACCGGTAATCTATATGGCAATCATACAGTGAGTTATTATTCAGCCACTGAAGCGTAGGGGTCCTCTGCTAGTGCTAATCAGATCATCCTTTAAACCTACCTACTTCTCATCCACCTTACACAACTTGTCATACCGCGGGGTAGCAGTTTGACACCAACACTCCTCCCGGTATATATATGGCATCATACAGTCTAGTTATACAGCCACTGAAGCGTGGGATCTCCTGCAGTGCTAAACAGTTCATCCTTGACCTACACCTACTTCTCATCCACCTTATCACAACTTGTTCATACCGGCCTGGTGGCAGTGACATCATCAAACCCGGTATCTATATGGGCATCCATACAGTGAGTTTTATACAGCCACTGAAAGCGGTGGGATCTCTGCAGTGCAAATCAAGATCATCCTTTGACCTACTCTTATGTATATTTGGATCCACCTTACACGTCTTGGCCATACCCACGGTGACAGTGGTAATCACCTACAACCGGTATCTATATGGCATCAGACAGGCGAGGTTTTATACAGCCACTTAAGCGTTGGGATCTCTGCCAGTGCCAATCTGTGATCATCCCTTGACCACTACTTATGTATATTGTGATCCCACCTTACACGACTTGGCCATACCACGGTGACAGTGAACAACCGAAACAACCGGTATCTATATGGCATTCAGACAGGAGCTTATAACCAGATCCACTGAAGCGTGGGAATCTCTTGCAGGGTGGCTAATCAGATCATCCTTTTACCTACCTACTTCTCATCCACCTTACAACAACATGTCATTACCGCGGTGGGCAGTGACAGCATCAACCGGTATCTATATTGGCATCATACAGTGAGTTATAACAGCACACTGAAGCGTGGGATCTCTTTCAGTGCTAATCAGTATCATCTCTTGACCTACTTACTTCTCATACCGTACACAACCTTGTCATAACCGCGGTGACAGAGACACCAACAACATGTGTATTGCTATATGGCATCAATACAGTGGAGTTTAATACAGCCACTGAAGCGTGGGATCTCTGCAGTGCTAAAACACTTCATCCTTGACCTACCTACTTCTCATCCACCTTACAGCAATTTTTGATCATACCGCCGGTGGCAGTGACAGCATCAACCGGTATCTATATGGGCATCATACAGTGAGTTATACAGGTCCACTGAAGCGTTGGTGGATCTCTGCAGTGACTAATCAGATCATCCTTGACCTACTTACATTCTTATACCGTACACAACTTGTCATACCGCGGTGGCAGTGGCAGCATCAAACCGGTTAATCTATAAAGCATGAATAGACAGAGAACATTTATGGGCACTTAAAGGGCGGCTAAAATCACGGATAACAAGTTTTTACATACAAACTGATTGGCTGTTACAACAAACGGACTTAATTGGTTCCACATCGAACTAATCGGAATTTCCTCTTTGTATATTACTCTAAACTTTCTTTTCTATAGCTTATCCCGCATCTTTTTATGTTACATGTTATAACGGAACTGTATATTTTTATATTATTATATATATATATATATATATATATTTATATATATATACTATTGATATATATGACTATACTGTTTGTAATGCTATAACTGTACTCCTAAGCCGACGCTTGGATACTGTCTGGAAGAACCGACTAAATATCCAGTTCCCCTTGTCTTTTGCCCCAAGTGTTTATTTGGTAGAATTATCGTAATTTGAACAAAAGATCATCAACCAAGGAAATTAGTTATATAAACTATTACTGACACATGAATAGATGAGAATAAAATCTCTGTAAACTCAACACTGCGTTACATCTATGAGGTGGCTTCTGGGAGACGGTTTTGCGGTCAATGGAATATTTCTGGAAAGGCCACCGGGACGACAACGCAAGAGTCTATAATCTTCAGCTACTTCTAGATTGAAAGATGAAATCAATGACTGAGGACTACCATAGAGTACAATATTCTCAGATATTTCTGACAGCCTCGTGATCTGTTTTTGCAGCGCCAGTTATAATCCCACTCACCCTCCTGTTGTTTGTTTTTCTTCTTCTCAATCGAAACTCAACAGCTTCAATTGTCCCACTAGTCGCTGAAGCTCTTCTTTAAGTAACGAACCCCCATTTGCCTAAGTAAGTTGTGTGCCTGTCAGCTATGAACATTCCATTCGATCTTGATTGTAGATGGTCTTAGGTATTTTTACACTTAACAGTTCCCCCCCCCCCCACCCCCCCCACCCCGCCCCAAAAATCAAAATGAAACAAAAAAGAAAAATTACGCAGCGAAGATAAAATTCTAGTGAGTGAGATTAAAACTCTTCCCATGTTTAATTTTCTTTACATTCGAACTGATAAAAAAGACGCTGTGTAGGCAGCGACGAAAAAAATTATACCAAACAATGTATAATACACTGGAATAATTGACGGATCCCATTGCTTAATCATGAGTCAATAGATATTACTTAATAAAACACGAGACGGAACACCGACAGTTGCCGGGCTGATCCAAATCCCTCTGCGCTCGTGGTTGTGTAGGGTTGCGAGGATTGACGTACCAGGCTATTCATAGTAATCTTATTTGCTAATAATATAGCTAACGGAAACAAAAACTCTAATTAGAACTGTAACGCAGTGGCTGTGACACCAAACTTCTGGTTTGTCAGTGGAATCAGACAAAGAGCAACACGGCTACTGAAAGGCGTGGCATGGTGGAATCGAGGAACCTGCCCTGTGCCAATGCTCGTATATCCTTGACCTAACATTTGGATCTTTGATCTCCCTTTACATAGCTTTTTGAGTTGCAATTATTTCCTACCTACCATTAATTCGCAATAACCATGCTTTGGTATTTTATTCACCTGAGTATAAATTAGTCTTGGTTATTTATATTTTTTAGAGAGAATGTGCATTTGTTATTGTTAGCCAACGAAAAAAAAGAAAAAAAAGAGGGAGAAAGTTTTTACAGTTATTGGACGAGACTTTTGCTGTACTCAATATAATACTATACCGAATTAGAATATAGTGTCTAGACACCGTGAGTTAGTGCTTTTTGCTACATGTGAACATGAGATGTTGAGGACTGATGTCAATCAGTACTGAAACAATGCTATATAAACAGGGATAAATAGATTAAACGTATAATTAATTTTAAAGCTTGCTAACATTAAAAATAATAAACTGAGAACTTAAGGTTACATGCTGAGTGTATGTGATTCCATGTAACACAATTCTAGGATATACGGTAGCCTACTTAATAGTTACAAAGATCAAAAATAAATTGTTTTAACAACGTAAACGTTGAAATTTGATTGCCGTCCAACGCTGAATACAGAATATTTTAGGATACTATCTTAAAAATGTAATGGTAGAAACGAAATAAAGTTCAGCTATTTAATGTTAAACTTATTATAGTTCATATATTTTTGGAAAGAACATTTGTAAGGTTTTTGGAGATTCTCCTGTGGGATTAGCTTTAATGTTTGGATGAATTGTAAGAAACATACTGCTCGGACTTCAAACGTGAATTGTCGATAACAACTAACAAGCGTGCAGGATTTGGAACTTGACTTATATGCTTTTCTTACAACATGTATATTTGATATCCGTAACGTATATTATCAAATTAAAAATTTCAGAATATTTTTAAATTTTTGCCATAAATAAGTTATAGACGAAGCGTTAAATAATTAAACTTTTTTTCATAAATAAGATTAGTATTTTTCGTTCGCTTTTGAGATCAAACCTGTAAAACTCCACTATAAAAGTTAAAATGTCATTTTTTGCGGTGTCCATTGTTAATTTATACAGAAGGCCCTCCAAAGCCCTCATAATATAAGGCACGCTTGATCTCAATAAAATTGTCCTGTATATCGTTAGTATGTACACATAGAAGAAGCCTTATTTTTGTCTGGAGTATGTAGAATCATGTATATTATATACAAATATATAATATAATATTATATATATATTTATATATATATATATAGTATATATCATGAAGAGGTTTGAGCTAGAATACATATATATGACACTTTTGTCCTAAGATTGTATTATTCACATAGTTGAATAAAATAGCATTGCTAGTGTGTAACTATGATAATTCATAAACATAAAGACTATCGAATACATTTTAAGTTATATTTATTGTGTTATACAATTATGCCATAATTTGCTAGTTAAAAAAGTCAGTTGGAAACACATCCTTTAGTAAGATTGAAAACACCTCCTTACCCCGCATCAGAATACCGACGATCCAATCAGAAATGGCAGCGTAATAATGTACTTCACAATGTGTACCTAAAACAACCCGCCATGTCTAATTGAATAAACCTTCTTTATATGGCTGTTTACGGCATATCAACTTTTACAAAGTGATCTCTTTCAAATGAGGTATCACACGACCCATTCTTTAATTTTAAGATTTCCATGTTATCCTCTGTGGGGCCGTCCCCCCATGGTTTGGCATGTCATGGTAATAGCAAGGAAAAATTAGTTTACATAGCCATATGACAACTGTACACAGTTTATAGATGTTATCTGCTATGGTTTGGAGTAAAATATTAAGGACGTCCCCAGTACTTTGTCAAACACCTAGTATATACACAT
>NW_025784823.1:0-23083 GCF_021130785.1 Homalodisca vitripennis
GCTATCTTTTTGCTGACACATCAACAGGTTAATGTATATTTATCTAAGGCGTAACACCGTGATAAATTGTTTGAAAATTGTAAGAATAAATTGTTTATTGGCTGCACATTAGGGAAGCCTAATACTCCAAGGGTTTGGAAAATTTTTATTTCTTTAGAGATAGAAAGAAGTAAAGAAATGAAAGTTCTTCACTTGTTGCCCCACTATTTGGAGATGTAGCCAATATAGTTTTGTTTGATTACCAAATGTTGCTCCACATTAAAAAATTGGGTTTAATTTAAACAAATTTCTACTTCTCACTCAAAATGGGGTAAAAATGTATTTGTGGCTCAAATTTTATAAAACTCAATATACACATTCATTTTAGTAAGCATATAATAAATACAAATTTATCTCTAGTACATGTTTAATTTCTTTCACTTGTTGGAAAAGACAATAGCTTTTTTCATAACTTCCAGATATATAGAAAATAACGATGTTTTAAACACAAATTAAACTTTGAGTATATTTAATAAGGAACCTATCTGCACAAGTTAACCCTCTAAGTGGCAAGCGACGTCTGAGACGTTCTATTTACGCCGCCGTGACGTGGCAAGCGACGTCTTAGAAGTCGCTTCACATTGCCACTTATTGCTAGGCAACCGATAATTATTTTTACGCCTAGTTTGCACAGTTGCGTTTCACCACTAAATTTCAAATACATTTCATATAAGTATCAATCAACATCACGATGAAATAATCAATGGTACTAACTGAAATAATCCTAAGTTTTCTTTTCCCGCGGGTCTGTGGCAAAACTAGCTGAGTAAGCCCTATGTGACTGTTTTCGTTTCTCTTGGCTTGTACATATAGCTATATATTTTCTTTATTATTATAACATTGTCTATCTTTTTGGTTTGTAATAAATTTGGCTATTGTTTTTACAATCTTGTGTTAGTTTTGTTTATTCACTGTTTTCCTGGTACCAAATTTCATTTTCAAGTTTGATCACAAACAAAAAACTAAAAATAATATATTTACTGTAATAAACTGATCTGGTAGATCTGTAGAAAAACTCTTTCTCTTCAAAGTAAAATATAGTATGCAAAGATTCTACAGCATTTAGGTTGTTTTTTACCAGTTTCAACAAAATAACTTTTTTTGCTATTTTCCAAAAGTTTTTAATTTTTTTAATTTATTTTTTTATAATTTTCAAACTTTTTCCTTTGTTATTTGTAGGTAATTATTGTTTTTCCTACCTTTTGTATATAATGGATTTTCTGTAACTATGTGTTTGTTATTATTTTTACAAAGTGTCAAAGTTACAATTTTTAGTTTGGTCAATCAAAATCTTTTGGTTTTTTCACATGATAAGGTCCAATTCAGGTTTCAAGAAATCATTTTAATTTTGTCATAATATGAAAATTCAACTCTTTCCGAAGAATTCAGTATGCAACATGACTAGGTTAGAGTAAAAAATATATTTTTGGTGAATTTTTAAAAAATACTCTGGAAAGTGGTCAAAAAGAGCTTGCCACTATGGAAGTTTAGCATTGCCACTTCTAGGGTTAAGCTTTTTATCACTGGTTAAGTAGTAACAGTACACATACTGTAATAAGTGTGATGCCAAGAGGTGCTGACTTCCCCAACACGGAATTGACACAAGTATTTCAATTGTTAAATATACAGAAAATAATAAGTAAAAGTCTCAGCTTTGACCTTGTTGCCAACTAATTTCTTTCCATAAAATGTAATAAACAATCATGTCCTCTACGACACATTCATGTTTATCTTTTTATAACATTGGTGCAATAGGAGAAAAATTGAGGAGGATAAAAACCCACAAGAGTTCAAAGATTAAACAATGTTTATATTAGCCAATCCATCTTGTTTGAAATAAAGCAGTTAAATGTTTTACTTTGTATTAGGGCCTACCTAATGTAATAAAAATTCAGATTTATTCCATACTTCAGTGTGGTGCACTCCAATCACATTCATCACCCCTCAAAGCCAAGTTCTAGTTATGCCATGGTTTTTTACTGTATGACGAAATATATGTAATGGTGTTTGTGAGGCAAATTTGATCAATTAATAAGCTTGTTAAGACTATAAAGTTTTGTTTCAGGGCCAATGCCTGATAAATGTGGGTGGCGACGTGGTGTTGGTGTCTTATATCGTCTGACCTCATCTTCCTCTCCGTCATTTCCCCTTCTTCTCTTGCAGTTAGCGAGGCAAACAAACTGTGGTTTGGAATTGAAATTAGTTCCTCCAAAAAGCAGTCCATTAAAGTACAATTATTATAGACTGAATAATATTGATTTATTTATTTTATAATAAACATTTTACTATTTTAGTACTGTCCTGTCCACTTTTTGTGTATATTTGATCTGTAACATAATTTTTATTCATTCGTTTTAACATTTTTTACTTAGTAATAGTGCTTGTGGTAATAACATAATACGTTTAATTAAGGTGAAAAACATTAATATAAACATAATACTCTTATCCTCTGTTTGTGAATATTCAATATTATTGTACCTGTGTTGATAAAATTGTATATATTTTAAGCATAATTCGTATCTGTTAATGTGTATAGTTCTGCAATTTGGTCGTTTTTCCCAGTATTAGGTGAGTTACAGTACACCTGCTGAAAAGCTTCTGGATTGATTGGATTTTTGCTGGTAGCCTCTTATTTGATCCCACAATTTTGCTTTCTTGATGGTCCTCTTAGTTTATGCAGCATTGATATAATCTAATCCTGTAAAAATCTCAACTAAGGTAATCCAACTTGGATATTTTTTTTCAACAATATTGTTGCCTATTATGACTTTAACTGGAGTATAGGAGCAGGAGTGTCAGCATCTGCAAACATTCATAATAGTGATCTGACACTATTTATTTACAACAATTTCTGCGTTCATGGAAAAAGATACCATGTATTTGAATTTTTAGTTGGTGGCACTGAAGGTTGATATCAGTGACAAAATTGCAGGACTCTACAATCAACATAATTTTGTAGTTTCAGCAAAATAATTCTTGTACCTTGTATGTTAAATCTTCATTTGGAGTATTTGATATAAAATATTGTAAGTACCTAATACTAACAAAGTAGAATAAGATAACCAAAAATAATACTATGTCCTAGTTAAGACTGCTTATGTTGTTCACTCATTGTTACATAAATTGGACAATGGTGCTAACAGCTGTATATCTCATCCTTGCTCACAAACACTTTTGACTCCTGAAGTACTTAAGGCATGCCGTCCCGATCAAAGGCTGGATTATTGGAGTTTATTGTTTTGGTGCTTAAACTGCATTGGTTTGCTGTGTGTTGCATTGTACCTTAATTTAGTTTTGTCAAAAGTTCAATAAACAAAAAGCATGTTTGTGCATTCAGCATATAAAGTTAAATTGTTTTTATTACCTGTAGTCACTTTTTGTTAGTGTATATTTTTGGAGTGGTGATACAGTAACAAGTATTGAAGAATTATTCTTTAAACAAAATAAGTTCAACAGTGATAGGATAAGGATAGCAATGAAGCAATTACCTCAAAACAATTTTGAAGAAGTGTTCTTTTAACAGAATAAATTTAACATATTGTAAAATGGGCTAATAATGTAGACTTTCCTGATATACAGTATTTGAAACTACGATTTTCGTTTATTTATTGTTATTTTGGTTCACGATATTAAAACTATATCATTGTAACCGATAATGTTTAGTTTTTTATGTGTAAGTAATTGATGAACTGTCCGGACGGTTGCCTGCATTTTTGACAAGACACAATGTAATAATAACTTACTAGCTATATCACATGATCACCAAATGATTTGATATGTACACAGTTCTGTCTCTACAGAACAAAACTGTTCAGACAGTGGTCACAAGCATAGTGCCTAATGCCAGAGTGCACAATAGAACACTGTAACGTGTTCAATTCAAACAGTAAAAAATACAAGTACAAAATATCGTTTGAACAGTTTTATTATAAAAGACAATACATTTTACAAAGGAGAAACACACTCTCCTTCATGTAACCTTCACAGTTTACAATCTTTTTTTGGTAAATATCAAAACATTGTTAAATGCGTAGATCTGACTCTCCATCACATGCCATACACATCAAACCTTGCTCATGACATTTTACCAGACCTCGCATAATAACAAGAATTACAAGGGGGTTGAAGAATTAGGAATATACATGATGTTATTCTTCTCTATGTTGCAGTAATAAACATGTAATAAAGTCATGTGTTTCTCTAACACTGTGTGGACAGTTGTACCATATTTCCAAGCCAAACTGAAATGTTCAGAAAGTAAGTATACCTTGTTAGTTCTTAGGGTTACGTGCTGTGCAATAATAACATCAAAGTCTTCCAGTCCATACCAGTGTTGAAACATTGCTGCTACAATTATCTTCTTGAAATATTACAGCGTCACTGTGGAGAGTCCATAGGTGTTAAACCGAAAGTGCCAAAAATAAGCAGTTGATTAACTATGAAAATAACGTAAATAAATAAACAACTAAATACTTACAAATTATTTTTAAAATCTTCAACTTACCTGTACACTTATTTTTGGCAGTTTCAATTTAACATCGTTGACTGAAGATGGCTCTCCACAGAGGTACTGTGGAGAGCACCTTATTTTATTTTAATATTTGACAGTCTAGTCCAGGGCTGCCCAACCTACGGCCCGCGGGCCGAATCCGGCCCGCGAGTCAGTTTTATGTGGCCCGCCTTGTTGCCAAAACAACCAAATTTGTTTACAAGCATTTGAAATATTAAATAAATACAAATTTTGAGAACCAAGCAGTTCCAGCCGATTTCACGTAGAACGAGCCGTATTCATTTGGTGGAGTTATGAGTGTTGAAAGAAGTAAAGTAGTTGCAGACAGGTTTCACTGACTACGGTTGGTGGCTGCCGACTGGTGAATAGAAGCGCGCTGTTAAAGCACGGCACAGCGCGCGGTGCGGCGACGTAACCCCTACCCAACTCAAGGTCACCACTCGCCACGTAATTTGTATGTCCTAGTATCCTAGTAGGATTAATTTAAATCAATGTATTCAATTTATTGGTGACTTTTTTATTGTTCCCTCACAATTAGAGCAAACATCCAAAAGTCTGGGTTTATATTTTTATTTCTACTAAAAGAACCTAAAAACATTATAAACCTTTACCTAACAACTAATAAATAATAAGAAATTACAATAATCAGGAAAAAAGGGCCAAATAACCTTAAACTCATATTTTGCACAAGATTTCTGGAACAAACCCCGGGCAATACGTTTTGTTTGGGGTTCCAAATCCCCTGGGATGTTGGCCCGCTTTGGCCATAAAGGGTTTACAATGTGGCCCTTGGGTAAAAACGGTTGGGTTACCCCTGGTCTAGTCCAAGAAGCAAAAAGGTATTTTACACTGAGTTTAAGAAAAGGAATAGGTCAAGAAATAAAAGTCGAAACATTCAACACTATTTTTTATGATTATACAAGTTTTTAATGACACATTTAATGTATAAACTGGCAGAAGATTCAACATGTGCTCTTCGCGCTTTAAAACTGATATAAAAACTAATAACAATTTTAAAATGCTGCCATAAAAAGCACTATATAATTAACAAGTTACACTGCATTGCAGCTACTTACAGTAATACTGAACTCAATGAAAACATGAATGTAGGTGAAATAAATAACTCAACAATGATAATGAGTGAAACCACTCTGTCCACAGCAGTCTTGACACACAATTATTTTGTGTGAAAATTCTAACAGTACCAAAAATAATATAGATCGTACATCCTTACATACTAGAACAATATAATAAGATTGTTTAATAAATTCTATGAATAAATACTAAGACACTGGTCTGTAAGTATGCACATTATAAAATTATTTTTGTGTTGATTACTTAGAACTATGACTATCTAACGCCGAGCATAGTAACCAGGATTACAACAGTGGAGAGAACTGCTGTGTGCACAATTGCACGTTGCACATTTGCACGACATACTGAAACGGAACCAGGATACCTAAGCGATCATACATTTTCATTAATTATAGTAATTATCTGCTACACATTAATTAGCAAATACTGGTGTGTCAGTACTACGTAATATCAAACTGCCGAAAAGTACAAAATAGACTTGTATAAAATATTATTTTGAAAAATGGCTATCTACTATGGAAAAATAATAAACTACTGTATTTTCAAAGCTTTAATTTACATATTAATACATTAGCAATTCAGTAGAAAAACAGTCTTGAGCAATACACAGTTTCCTTATGACAGGAGCTTATGTAGCAGTAACTGAGGATAGTATTATGAGAAATGTTTTGATTATTGAGGTAAGTATTTTTGTGTATCAACAACAAGTTAATTTTATACAGATGAATAATTCAATTAAATTTTAGCCACCTCGTGATTAAATCAGAATAGCACAATAAGTAATCTTTAATGAATTGCAGTTACCACAACAAAACATTTATAGTTTATATAAATTACAAACGGGCCCATGGCAAAAACATTTGATTCTAATATCAATATATTGAGACTGATTCCTGTTGTTTGTAACTAAGAAAGTGGTTTATGAATAAATGCAACCATTATTATTTTAACTTACCTGAAAAATATGAAAATGTACAACCGAATGTCAACACAAAAGCAGATTCCAGAAAATGGGTTGTTACCATTCAGTGCTAGATGAAACGGACTCATTACTTTTTCATGAGCATTTATTTTAAACTTGCTCTAATATAATGTTAGCGCTTATATTAATATTAAAATTAAATGAATTTGATGTTTAGTCCATATAATTGACAAATAGTATTATTAAATTTTATAATAACCAATATATTTAGATGTGACAGTCCTCAACATTAAATAAATCATCCAATAAGGTTTAATAAAGTTTCCTCTTCAAATGATTATGTGGCTCTGATTCTTACACCCGACCTATGATTTAGAAATGCATTAATACCTAAAACAGAAATTCTAAAATTAAAGATAAAGGATGTATACATTTGTTTTTGGAGGTTAAGATAGGTATACTCGCAATGTACCTATCTTACAAATTTTATTATTAATACGTTCACTAGCACAGTTTATCATGTTGACTGTGCCAGACGTCCTTAGTTGTGCCTTGTTGTGGTATTCAGGACCACTCGGATGTGAAAGTGTTTACTACAGAATACATTATAGCTATGCCAATGATTGTATAGTATTTAACACATTGACTGTGGCAGAAGCCTTAGGGCGCACTTGCTCATTAGAGTTCTATAATTCCTCAGTATAGAAGCCACATTGAAGGTATTAAAGGAGCAGGCAGACTTTATAAACATGTCCACAATATCAACTGAACTGCTTGGTAATCAAAGTGTTAATAAACCAAACTGGAGATGAAAGTTTTTCAAATCAATTTAACAATTACAATGAGATAAATAAAAGTACAAATGTATGATTTATACTTTTGGGTTTTAAGGTACATCTGTTCTAAATTAGGCAATAAATGTTTTAATCTACATTAAAATATACTTCTCCAGAGAGAAATTGGTTCTGCTTGGAAAGCAAACAGCAAACACAAAAAGTTTTTTGAATGTTTTCCCAAACAGAAGATGGGTGTGCACTGAAAATATTCATTGCATTATCAAGTATTTGTATTTAATATATAAATGACACAATTAAAAGCAATAATAATAATAATCATGGGTGTTACAATAAAATCTGTAAATTTGGGTATAGCTTGAATTATCATAATGTAACTAAGCAAACAAATATTTTTCTGTTAGGAACAAGAATCTACTTTGTGAGCAATTGGTATTAAATTTACTTAGATTTTGACTTTATATAAAAAGCTATAAAGAATGTGGATTTATAGATAATTTTATATTCATGAAATATGCATACTACGAGTTCTACACCATCATAATTCAACCCTTTGTGCTACCATTATCCAGTGAGCAGCTAAATAACATTGGTATATCAACATTTATGATGTTTTATAAGAACACACTCTTCTAAATGGTTTTAAACGTTTCCAGATTTTATTAATTGAACAAATGTATACTACTCCCACATGCTACCGTAAGCTATATGAACCTGAGATCTTTATTAGATATTGTTTGAAACATTAGATTAGCTAACTTACACATTAAAATATGTATTATAAACATGTTATTAATAATTTTTTTCCAAAACAAAAATGCCACAATAAGCTCCTATTTTATGTTCTGTGAAAAATAGTTTTCACGTAAAAACAATTTTTCTCTAATAAATTGTGTAAAACTTACATTTTGTTTTATAAAAATATAAATTAAGAACTTCCTTCTTTAGGAAGTACATTCTAATAATTGTTTTATTAATTATTAATGTTTGTTTTATACAAATATCAAAGTTAGATATTGTCCCTTGAAAATATAAAATTTTGAAATAATGTGAAATTTTTAACAGTTTTTGTTAAAATATAAAAGTAGTTGATTAGGTATTGGTAGTCGAAGGGTTTGCCTTGATTTGGTATAATAAAAGCTATAATTTTATATAAATACCGGAAACTGATTACTTCTCTAAATCGAATCTTAACCTTACAGTTAACTTTGTTACTCTTTACAAAATATACAAATTGCTCCTTTATATAAACGTATCTTCCCACTTATCATAGTAATGTCACAAAATGAATCATACTCCTTTGTATCAATAACACTATACATTCAGAGAATTGGCATTTACTACTGATTCCCTGTTTTCCATTTCATTTTAGATATTCTACACATTGTATATTACATATAAATAGAAACTTACATAATACTTTATTTTTTATTATTATCTTTTTAAGCTAATGCACTCATATCACAACAATCTGTCCACGGACGATTTAAGTAACAATGTATTTCAAACTGGTAAGAGTCTTAGAAATTCCCATGAGTTTTAATAAAGGAATTATATCATAAAATTCTTTTTTATTATACGTTTACATCCTTACATATATAATTAAATACTATAAGAGAATGAGTATTGTATTTTATTTTTATACTTTTTGTATCCATTTTTCCTTTCTTGGGAATAAGGTTTTTTGCTGCATGAAAACAGCACAATACTAATATTTGAGTTTATATTTCTTTTGTTTCACAGTAAAGAATAAATACCAATTTTCCAAGAAATATAATAATTTTAAACACTCAAAATTAAATTATAACTAACCATTCACAAAAACAAACCCTAAAGTATAGTAGGATTATGTTGTACCATAAATAGATGTTAAAGTAATTTGTCATGGTACATTTTAATCAAGCAAAAGTGAGTGCTCTTACACATTTGTAGATTTACATAATGACGAGATTTACTTAAAATACTAAAAAGTGATCAAAGAACAGAAAAAATAACATCAATGTTTTAATTTATTGTCCTTCTCTGCTTTCCTATGTCATTAGGAGCTGAACCCCAGCCACTAATAATTTAATTCCATCAATTACTGTAAATGAGTAAAACCGTGTACGTGAGTAAATTATATAAAAATGCACACTTTTGATTAGTTCAAAACATATTTGGTCTTTTTATCTAATTGAAACATAGGCTTCAACTGTCCAATAAAAATGTATTTGTAACCATTACTCAACTATTGAATATATTGATTCTCTTTTCTAATTCCTATTAGCACAAAGCCAAACCGTGTAATATCATTAAACAATTTTGTTTAAAACAATACTCAAACATGAAACTAAGATATTTAACAATTCTGTTATAACTCTTAAGTAAGAAAATACATTTTGATGTCTTAAAACGACTGTGAATGTCACAGGCATATAAAATTTTGTTTATACTTGGCTTCAATTCAACAAACTTTTTTGCATCATGCGTCTATACATAACGATTGCCTTATTTTTAAATAAACAAACACTTACATAGGATGGAGACAATGTTTTTATGTTATTACAAGCAGAATTGTTCATCCCATGTGTTTCTCCAAAGTGCCTTCTGTTAATGTCACAACTTGTATTTGTAGCATTAATAATTTATAAATTCAACATCTTTTAAGATCCAAATCAAAAAAAGGAGTGATGAATGAGGGTAATAGTCCCTTTTTTTGCTTTGCCATAAAAACAAAACTACATCATAGAGACTTGTTTTAAAATTTAATAATATACAGTCTATTGCTATTAATTATTAGTCAATCTTTGCCAATTGTTGGTTAAATTTTAGAACATATTTACTTCCATGATCTACATTCCATCCTGTATTTTGGTGAGCCTCACATTTATGGTTTTCACCAGTCTCATCCCTCCCCCGCCAAGGCCAACCCTATATATAATCACCTGCTTCCCACCATCAGAGGTCAAAGAGCACACCTGAAGAAGATACAGGAAGCCTGTCTGATTGATTTAAACAATATATGACATGAATGGATTTGTTTAAACACTAAATAATTTATTACTGCAAAGTAAGACATTTATCAATTATCCGTTTATTGGCAGCATACTACTACTTAAAATTGTTTGCAAAATTATAAGTTTTGATTGTTTTGTTGATTGATTGATGTGTTCTAATTCATCTTGGAAAAAATACAAAATATACCTACGTAACCCCAAAGTAGGGCAAAATATTGTTTCCACTTCAATCAAATGTAAAATAAAAATCAAAAGTTGAGACTAAATCTGCCAATCAGACTAAACCTGTCTAAACAAAAGAATAACCTTGACTGTATACTGCATGTAGGGAAAAAACTATTGAAATAATGGATTCTGTCCCCGTACTGTTTGAAAAAATTCAATTTCAATTCTGATAGTTAACAAGCTTTAAAAACCGGGCAAACCCGTGTCCTGGTTGGTTTCTATGCACCACTGTTGTAAAACTGAAATACATAAGCTTAGGTTTAAGTAGATTTTTGAATTGGATATTAAAAACGTAATACAATCATATTGGAAACATGATCCTATCCTATTGTATAAATCAACTACTCAAAAATTTTATGCATTTTTTAACTAACATTTTTAATTATGGAAATAGTTTTTTTTTATCATAGGGGAATTTCTAAGTAGACAGTTTGAAATACAAAGATATCTCATGACATCTAGTTCAAATCCTCTTAATAGGTGATGAAATATGGCAGTGAATTCTGATACAACACATGCTCTGACAATGTTTAAAATACTAAACTATGTACAATATTGTCCTTCACTCTAAGTAATTACTATGTCTTTGGGTTTCATGATGAAAAACAAGACAAAGTTTCTCAGTAAACATAATAATATGGCTTCTTGTAAAAAATATTACATTTTTAAACAATGCAAAACATAATCAACTGATTCAATAAACATAGATTTTAGACGACTAGAAATTATAAATGACCAAATCAATGGTTTTCTTTTATTCAGTTATATGGATTTAATCTCAGGACATCCAATGAAGACATTATTTGTTTATAGACCTGACAGTTATATTTTAATATTTTACGAGTTATGGTTGCATATAGGAGTTTTTATTTTAAAAACTGAGCCCTTGAAAATACATTAGAACATAAAAAATAATATATAAATAATCTGACAATGTTATAGTAGTTTTATTATATATTAGCTTTTCCAATATGAAATGTTATTTTATGACCCCAGTAGTGGGAGAGATAATATAAATCCCACAAACAAAAGTAAATCTTAAATAAAATGAAGGATGTAGATAGTGTACTAACTAGGACTTAACTTTGGACTGGGCAGATGAATCTGTTTGAAGACTCACACAGGGAAATATGAAATAAATATATAAAATAGCAAGCAGCAGTTAACTGTTTGGTTAACTGCTGCATTTCAAACAAGTTTAGATTACTGTTAAAGGTATAGTTTAAAAATTGTTAGGGCTTTTGAGTGGAGGAGTTTGATCCCCTTCATCCCCCACTTAAGTTATGCTACTGACTAAATGCATAGTATGCCTACTATAAATAGAAATCTGTTGTTATCTGGGATTGTATCCGACTATACAATGTAAAACTGTGATTTATGTTATCACTTCTTTAAAAATGTTCCATTTAATGTTAACATATCATTAAAACCTACTATTATAATAAGATATTTTTCCAGCATAAAGGTACTTTTTTTAATACCTTATGTATTTTCAAACGTATTACACTTAAATGTTTAATTCACACTGTCAGTTTTGGTTTCATTTCTTTAGTGTATGAACTTACAAAATTTTTTACAAATCCAAAAATTAAGTGCAATTTTTTGTAACAATTATCCTAAAATACTTACTGAAAATGTATATATTTGAACATTTTAGGTTTTATGTCTTTTAAACATTTAGGTTCAATAGTTTTCTAAGTTTAGTATGTACACTTATTCACTGTTTCCTAACATATTATTTAAATAGTTCTGGAACAATGTAGCTAAATAATTGTTCAATTTAATCAGTTTTAATTTGTATTGATAGCTATTTTTTTTAATTGAAAAAGGTCTAATATTATGTATTTTGCATTGATTAAAAAACTATATTTAAATTTCGATCTGCATTAATTATTTAGTGATTTTTATGAATAATATTATCAGTGACTTTTTATAAATAATATCGAAAAGCAACAATAATAGAAATCATTTAGAAGGGAAACCCATGTAATATTGGTGACATTGTGAGAAGCATGTGTGCTCTGGTGAGGGGTTACTGCTAGACGGAAGCTTCGTCGATGACTGTGATGAGACGGTTGGGACCAGAGACAAGACGCCACTTGCCGCCGCGGGGCAGCTCCTCCTCTGCCTGCCGTGCCAATGACCACCGCCTACCCTTGCGGTCCATGATCACTGGCATCTCCGCTATTAAGTTATTCTCAAATTCTGACAGCATCAGATAGTTCTCCACCTGAAAAATAGACAGCATCACTTTTTAAACATTTTAAATCTTATGTGTTTGTTTTATATTAAAAAGGGAAAACACATGTACAGAAATATTAAGTGTTTTCCATAACACACTTCCACCATTATATTTAAGAAATCCTTTTCAGAGTTTTTTATTATTTTTTTGTGATGTAATATAGGAAAGGTTTAATAATACCTAGAAAATTTAACAATACTCGTACAACAGCTTGTATGTACAGTATTTTGTATACTTTGAGTTGTTATGCAGTAAAATAAAGGAGTACAACAAATAGTTCACTGTATGGCTGTCTACAAGAAAAATTCACTTTCCGAGTTCTCATGGTTGACAGTTATTATAATTTTTGTTCAAAATTACAAATACAGCTGAAACTTTTTTATTGGACAGCAATTTGAAGAGAATGAAGTATAGGAATGTTTAATATATGGTTGATTCAAAAGCAAGGTAGATTTTAAAACATGCACGTATACATGGGACTAATTTTTATATGTACTTATAAGTATTTAAATACATAACTCTTATTCACCAAATATGAATTTATAAGTTATGTGTAACAAGATCTTCTTTATAACTGAAAAATGGTGCTAGAATTCATGAAAAATTTACATTTTAAACATAAAAGATTTGGTTGATTTGCTCTAAGGAGTACAATATTATTAAAATATATAAACTGAGTGCAAAGGACTAGGACTATAGCACAAAACAAATTGAAAACATACAGAAAGTAATTTAATAGTACTTGATACAATTTTTATACCTTGTTGCAGGAAGTGATGCAGTCTCCAATGTAATCCAAGTCGTCTAACAGATTGTCAGGCAGATCCATGTCTGCAATGCCCTCCTCTGAGATGCATGTTAGCTCTGGCTTATCTGGTGGGGCTGTCTGGGGGTGTAAAGGTGGTTCCACCTGCACAAATACTTTCATTAACTAGTGTATATAATTATCCTGAAATGTATTTACAAATATCTATTTCTTGAGCTATTCTTTTTTACATTGATATAAAATGAAAAAATATTAATGTATGGTAATATGTAATCATGGTATTGTAATATGGTATAGGAGCAATGGAACCCTTACCACTACTAGCTCCTCAGGCTCAGCAGCAAAGGATAACCTCCGTCGTTGTGGACAGGATTCTGAAACACAGAGTTGCCTTGCTCCATCTCCGTGCTTGTGGCGAGCCAGACTGCGGCGGTGCAGGTCGATGAAGAACAGGGAGAGGCTCCCCACCAGGACACATGTTGAGCTGAAGTAGTACCCCGACTTGCCTCCACAACCCCACATTTATATAACCTAGAACATTATAGTGAAGAAATTAATGCATATTTAAAATGAACTAATAAATCTCAGTGCTAAAATTAGGTTTTGGATGAAGAAAAGGCCGTGTGATTGCTTTAAGTTGGCTATTTAAGATAGTAAATAATATCAGAAATAGCAGTATAATTAGCTCTCAAAATGGCTGAATAGTTAGCCAACAAAGGTTCCAGTAACAGTGTGTGGTGTGTAAGCCAACACTAGACAATTTGCGATTTAGTAATCAAAGTGATAATGAGGTTTCTACAAGAAAGAGAATGCAGTTTACTCAGTAACTGATGTGCACACACGTGATTCTATGATTAATTGTACAAGCAGCAAATGAGAGCCTCTTTAATTTGCACTAGACAAGTAGATCTAGTAACACTGGAACAGTTAAATATCGAGTTTTTTTAGTTTAGTAAAAAAACACAATATAATGAGCAATACCTGATATTGGCACTCCTATGGCGATGGGTATGGCTTGTGAACACTGCACGAAACCCCATGTTCTGGCAAAATTCCTAGCTCTGACTCGCTCGTAAGTGTACATCTTGAGAGAGTAATGATAGCCCCCACAGAAGATGCCGTAGATCCAGACAAAGAGAATGTAGCCCTGGCGGTTGCCGTGGACTGCAGTCAGTGCCAGTATGGATATACCGCACATGAAGACTGCGGCTTGACACAGGTACTGTCGGGCGATGCGACATTCTACGGAGTTGTGCACTACAACCACACCGAAGGCGGCACAACCTAGTGTCCAGGCCAGACCCAGGTATGTCTGCAGCAGTAGTGCTGTGTCTCCCAGACCATCCTCTTCAGCTTGGTGTGCCTACAAATATGGAACATGTGCAGCAAAATATTCCAAAGTCTTATGTTATTACACATATAAATCTCAACACAGAACAATATGATGATCTCTTGACATGTTACTGAAATAAATATCAGATACACAGTTTTTAAGTACAGTGCTTTCCTTTATAAGACTGTACTTCCAAATCTCTGAAATTAATTATCAATAACATTTTGAAGACATGATTGCAGTAAAATAGCGTGTTTCTCGAGTTATAGAGCCAGGAATTCATTACAGTATTTCTGAAATGATTTTATTTAAGATTATTTTTAAAGTAAATTTAAAATTATCTGAGCAAATTATAGGTTTAGTAACAATTTATTACATTTTGTACTAAACAATCATTGCAAGAAGTTAATGATTCATAAAATGATCCTTCCCTTTGCTAAGAATGGTATAAGGTATTTAAAACACATTTGCATTTGAATATATACCCCATCAAAATATTAAATCATAAAAATAACACTCATAAAAAGGATTAATTTTGAAATTAACTAACATTTTAGTAGGTATGCTTTTGTGAATAATAAAGCAATGTTTTGAGATAAAAATAAAAGATAATGACTTGTAATGTAATAATGTAACAGAATATCTTTGTAATTTTGTAAAAGTAAGTAGTATTAATAAATTATGTTTAATTTACTATTTCAGGATTCGGCAAGGATAGATTCAAGGAATGGGAATGAAAGAATGCTCTAGCAGAGCTGGCAATGAATAACAGAGTAACACTTGGTTGGGTACCGGGTCATGAAGGCATTCATGGAAATGAAAAAGCAGACATCTTCGCCAAAAAGGAAGCGGGAATCCACAATAGTGGGGCCTGAGCCAGGTTGTCAATCTGTCACGAAAAAAGGCTGTTTTACAACAAAACGGACCACCCTAATTTTTTTTGCATAAATCGTTAAAGTTGCCTTAGAAAAGCTTAAGTCCGAGTTTTTGAGAATGTACGGTTAAGGGTTTTTGAGAAAACTCAAAAAGTTTTTGGATTCGATTTATCTCGAGAACGGTACGTTGTAAGGAAATTTTGAAAATCACATAATTTCAAGGACATTATTATCTACAACTTTTGTCATTGGGTGGATGCGCTAAAATAAAAATTGCATGAAATAGATGGCGCCAAAGTCACCAAAAAACGGTTTTTTTTCACTTTTTCACCGCCCAACAATTTTTTTCGCTCGCACTTTTAAATGCAAAAGTTATTCATCATAAAAAAACCTACAAAAAACATATAAACTTCTTTTACATGCGATCGATAGTTTTCGTGTTGTAGCGCGACAAAGAGCGATTTTCGTATCTAGCGTGACCGTTACAATAGGGGAGTTAGAAAACCGGTTCTCCCCAAAAGGTGTATATCCTGCACACACCTGTTCGTGCCTGTACGTGCCAGTCGAAATGCGAGTTTTGAGCAGTTAACATTCTTAAAACTTTCTTCGAAAAGATGAGTATTTGTATCGTGTGCAAAAAAAGTGCCGTCGGCAGCAATAGTCGTGATGCGGGTCCGAAAAGTCGGCAGAAGTTATTGGGCATTTGCGAAAAAGAAGAAGATAAGGAAACTCTTAGAAATAGCAGTAATAAAGTGAGAGTTCACTTGAAATGCTACTCGGAGGCCGACTCAAGAGTTATCGAACGACGAAAATCTGGAGTGTCGAAACGGTAAAATATTTTTTCATAGTCATTATTTCTTTGTGTATTATTTATTACGATGAGAAAACAATTGTTTTTAAAGTAAATATTATCAGCTGTCACGTATTGACATGAAACGTTGTTTACATGTTGTACCAAAGGTAAATATTGATGAAATGTGAAAATGAAAATTACTTACTGTTCATGTAATGTGAAATTAGTTTTTATTTTTAAATGGAAAAATACTAAACAAAATTAAATGTAAAAATTATAAATTTCATAAACATTGTCAAGATAAGTAAGTGAAAGTTTATATATTAATGATATTAAATAAATAAAACTTGAATTAAAAAATAACGAAATTAATGACACTTGAATAACAATTCAAGAAAATTGGAATTTGAAATACGAAATGTGAACAGTATATATGAAATTAATAATTATAAAAGAATGAAGTGAACGTTGATTATTATTTACATGTAATTCATACAATTTAAATTACAAAAATAATTTAATGAATGGAATAATTTCGTTATTACAATAAAAATTTAAATTAGGAAAGGATAAAAATGTACATAAACTGATATTTTAAATTGAAAAATACTAAACAAAATTAAATTTAAAAATTATACATTACATAAACATTGTCAAGATAAAAGTGGAAGTTTATTTATTAATGATATTAAATAAATAAAACTTGAATTAAAAAATAACAAATAATAAAAAATAATAATAAATAATAAAAAATAAATAATAATTTGGTTATTAAAATTTAAATTTAAATTAGGGAAGGATAAAAGTGTACATAAACTGTATAATGCTCAAAAATTTTAGTGACAATTGATGTAATGTTAATGAAATTTCACAATAGCTTCCTTTTTTTTATATAAAAGAAAATTTTTTTTAACCAATAACGAATTGTAATACATATCATATTGCAGTAGCGAAATGGATGTTGAGGAAAATGTCGACCTTGTGCAGCCCGGTCCATCCTCTGCTTCCAATGAAGCAGATCAGGAATTTGACAGAAACATTTGTTTCATTTGCGGAAAACATGTGGACAATCGAAAGCACACATTTGGAGGTTCGGCAGTAAAAGTAAAAATGGTAAGCAGACCTTCATTGAAAGATTCGTTGATGGATACCCTTCTTCGGTGCCAGAATGCCCAATCACTGCAGATACTGTCAAGGATCAAAGATGTTGACTTGGTAGGGAAACAAGCTCGGTACCATTTTGCGTGCATATCAAACTTCAGAAGGAAAGATACGCTCTCTGGAAAAAAGGGGCGCAGCACATCGCCTGTTGATGATGCTATGCTGTATATTTATCGCTACATTGAGAATTCTCAATACTGTCAGTTTACCATGTCACATCTTCTGGAGCAAATCCCCGAGGAAGATCGTCCTCATGAGATAACGGTGAAACGCAGACTTCAAGAAAAATACGGCAACGAAATATTGATATTTAATGTACGAGGTACTGGAGCAGTAGTATGTTTCAAAGATATAGGACATCAGCTGCTGTCTGAGGCGTGGTATTCGAATAAGCACAAGGATCCAATTGAGGAAAAAAAGAGGGTTTGTACGCGAGGCAGGAGCAATAGTACGAGAAGCAATTCGTTCCACATTCTATTCCACTGATCAGTATCCTGCAAGTACGGAATTCTTAGAAGGTGTTGAAAAAGATGTTCCTGATTGCTTGTCAATTTTTCTTGAAGAAGTTATACTCCCTGGCAAAAGGAAAGACAAGCTTCCCCTATTGGAAAAAGCAAGTGACAGCGATAGGTCATGCTATCATAAAAGCTACACGCCCGCGATGTTTCCTGTCGAAAATTTTGCTCGGTGTAGGGTGCTTCTTGAAAAAAAAAATTTTCGTCCAGATTCCTCGTTGATACTTTAGCTGCCATCGGGTTTTCGTGCTCGTACAGTGAGGTTGAACTGTTAGAGCTCTCGTATATTTCAAGACAGCAACCTGGGATTCTTCCTGGCGGATTTTCACAGTGGGTCGCTGATAACGCGGACTTCAACGTGAACACGTTGGACGGGCGTAATTCCTGGCATGTTATGGCTCTCATTCAATGTGTGACTCCAGCAACGGCGATCGAAACTGAAGAACCAGCGTCTCGTAAATTTCAAGAAAGAAGATCTATTAACGTAGCAGAATTGGGAAACGTTGAATTAGTACCCTATGACATTCCACCGTCTGTTGGATTAAACACAATCAAAGTCGCAAATTTGGATGAATTGTATCCAATTTCGAAACCTATTTTGCCATCGTACATTGACTTACTATGGGTCTACGGAAAAATGGACTTGTGACAGTTCGGTACCTGGATGGAACGGTTTCATGGAGCAAATTACAGAGACATTACCTTTCGACACTTCCAAGATTCTGTACTTGCCTTTCATTAATGCACCTCCTACGGACAATTCAAACAGTACTAACCACACTCTTACATGCTTGCGAAGTTGGAAACGCGAGCAAGCAAGAAACAAAATTTGTAACTTTCGACCAGCAACTGTATTGGAAAGCAAGGGATATTGTTGCAACTGCTCCTGAGAATTCAGAACTGAAAAATGTTGTAGTTCGTTTAGGTGGATTCCATCTCGTGATGTCGTTCATGGGTGCGATAGGGAATATCATGTCTGGCAGCGGGTTGGAAAATGTATGGGGAGTCATCTACGCCGAAGGATCAATACCTCAAATGATGCTGGGAAAAGCCTACGCCAGAGCTGTAAGAGCACATTTTTTGACGAACTTGGCCCTTGCAAAGATTGTTATGGAATATCTCGACGAGGATGAGCCGACATTTCGTGAAACAAGAGATTTTGGCAGATGAAATTTTGAGTGATTTTGGATAGAACAAACATTATGGATCCTTGTCACAAAGAATCTTTTGACAAGTTTTCAACTTTGTTTGAAAAAAAACTGATCGAGTTGGAAGGCAGAGGGCCGACAGCAAAACTATGGATTCAATATTATAAAATGACGTGCCTCTTGAAACAGTTCTTGGAATCGGAAAGAACCGGAGATTGGACTCTACATTTGAAAACTGTTCGTCAGATGCTGCCTTTTTTCCATGCAAGTGCGCATTTTAATTATGCGAAATCCCGCGCATCTTTACTTTGCAAGATTGTGCTTCTTTGAAATCCAGAATGACACCCGCAGAATACCACAAGTTCACTGACCTTGGATACTGCACAATTAGAAGAAGCAGTAAATACTTTGCTGGAATATCTCCGGATCCAGACAATTGAACAGACAGTCATGCGCCTGGCAAAGTCTCGCGAGGGAGTCACAGTTTTCCTGGACGGGGCATAACAGATAATGCAACAGCAAAGTGGGCTTTAGGCATGTTCAGCTTGATCAATGTTTGTGAGCAATTCGAAACATTTTGCAATGTTTATAGTCAGACTTCTGAACAACACGTCGACATGAGAAATTGCACGCAGGAAAAGAGATAACGAAGATGTTGAGAAATTAGATGGCTGGTTTGCGTCCCACTGTCCATTTCCTGAAATCAGTGACATAGTTTCCATCGGAAACGGCGTTGTAGGAGATGAAACTATTACCTGTCATCAAGCAGAAGAAAAGGGTTAACGAAATGATGGCTGCAATCATCAATGATACGTTTGGATTTTTAAAATTTGAACGTAAAAAGGCTGTAAAACCATTGTCCACCATGACGGCGAAGTTGACAGTAAAGGACATCGTTGTGCCCATTGACCCTATGTTGCTGTTTCAACGAATAGCAATTTCTCAACCTACGACTGAAGACCTGCAACAATACCTCACGTACGAGTTGTCTCCATACCCAATGTCTCTCTTCGATGAAAACGGTTTTTCGCAAGGGAAAAAATCGGCTTTATTACGACTCTTTCACTCCACTAGAAACTGTTGCTTTCGGTCCTCATCGTTTCTACGTTGTAGATGGAGGATATTTCATGCACAAGGTGAAATGGCAGAAAAGAATGTCTGTTCAAGACATATGCAGACAGTACGTGGCATACTTACAGAGACATTACTCCGACGGCAAAGTTGCAGTAGTTTTCGATGGATATTCCCCTGACATTGATAGCGGTGGTACAAAATCCGCTGAAAGACAACGTCGTTCAACTAGATACGTCTCTCCTTCCATTGAGTTTGACCAAAGTACTCTCATCACCGTTACTCAGGAAATCTTTTTATCGAACCACATCAACAAAGATCGCTTCATTGATGTTCTTCGACCGGCATTAGAGGACGTTGGTATTGAAGTTCGACAGGCTTACGAAGATGCCGATCGTTTTAATTATTGTAAACCGCTCTCGAAAAATCTCCTCATCATGACTCGACAATTATAATTGGAGAAGACGTTGACCTTTTAGTTCTACTAACTGCTCTAGGAAACGCAGATTCGAAAATCTACCTTGAAGAAACCAGGACACGGAAGAAATCCTGAGCGCATTTATTCCTGGCATTCCTTCAAGTATGAGGCTTTGAAACCTTATTTACTTCTTCTTCACGCGTTCAACTGGATGTGATACTACTTCAGCTCCTTACTTTCAAGGCAAACAAAAATTAATCGATTTAATGAACAGCAGCCAAAGTTTGCAGACCGTCGCCAAAAATTTCACCGACCCATTCTGTCCATGGAAAAATTGTCGAAACAAATGGGGAGTTAATTTTTGTAGCTTTGTACGGTGGAATCAACAGCCGCGACTCACTTGCTACAATTCGGTTCAAGAAATTCGCACAATGTTCTACTAAAACGAAAGTCAACCTATGTTCTTTGCCACCTTCACCAGATGCTGCAAAATTTCATAGTTACCGTGTTTATTTCCAAGTGCAAGCTTGGCTCGGTCATAATATGGACCCTACTGAGTGGGGATGGAAAAAAACTTCACGAGGATTGGAACCAATTACCACAGAATTAGATCCAGCACCTGACAAGCTGATGAAACTTATCACCTGCGGCTGTAAAACAGGCAATTGCGGTGCTGCTTGTGGATGCAGAAAGGCAGGTTTAACTTGCTCAGCAGTTGCTTGCAAGTACTGTGGTGGCGAAAATTGCAGCAATATTCCAAGCGTAGACTTGGGAAAATGATGTCCTTGAAGATATTGACTTGAAACTATCCTTCCCAAGTTCGTCCATTATACTTCAATGTCAAACAAGGAAAGAAATGAAAGAGTCGGACTCAAGTGATGCAGGATCATCATTCAAGTTCATCAAGAGCATCCAGTGACGTAGAAATCGCGCTCGGAAAAAAAGGCTAAGGCAGCAGTAAATCAGTCCCTTTCAGATAATTGTTTTCCGTGGTTGTAAAATTAAAATATACAATAAATGTTCCTCTCTATATTCACAAATAAATGTACCCTCAATAAATGAATGTACCTCACATAGATGCTTTGCCTTATTAAGCAACCTTTTTTATATTACATAATCTTGCATATCATTAAAGTGATAGCTTTACAGTCCAAATAATTCATTTTCATATTAGGAATACTCTTTAAAATTTATGTTCAAAAATTTTTCAGTGTCATTAATGTACCCAATAATTTCAACTTATAAAAGCATTTAAAATCACCAAAATTTATTGCACACTTACAAAAACGTACGGCTTTATATGCTTTCAAAATATGACTGGGCCTGTCCCATAAATTCGTCTTCAAATGCAGAACGTGTAAACAAGTAAGTATATACAAATAATAATAAAAGTCTCATTTTAAAGAAATTATTATTAAAATATTTAATTTTCCAATGATTTTTGTTTTTCATGAGCATTTTTCATTACTACGGGACAATTCTAGTTGACTTTTACAATTATAACAATATTAAACATTATTTGCACTGAAACTTGAAAATATTTTTTTGCACAACAAAAAAGTGTATATGTTTTTTGTAGGTCTTTTTATGACGAATAACTTTCTCATTTGAAATTGTGAGCAAAAAAATTTTTTTCACAGTGAAAAAGTGAAAAAACCGTTTTTTGGTGACTTCAACGCCATCTATTTCATGCACTTTTATTCTAGCACATCCACTCAATAACGAAAGTTGTAGATAATAATGTTTTTAATATTTTTTGTTAAAATACAATTTTTTCACAAACTTACTGTTCTTGAGATAATCTCGAATCTAAAAACTTCTTGACCATTTTGACTTGCACTGAAATCTTGAAAACACTTGAAAAAAGTTTATTGCACAACAAAAAAGTTTATATGTTTTTTGTAGGTTTTTTTATGATGAATAACTTTTGCATTTAAAAGTGCGAGCGAAAAAAATTGTTGGGCGGTGAAAAAGTGAAAAAAACCGTTTTTTGGTGACTTTGGCGCCATCTATTTCATGCAATTTTTATTTTAGCGCATCCACCCAATGACAAAAGTTGTAGATAATAATGTCCTTGAAATTATGTGATTTTCAAAATTTCCTTACAACGTACCGTTCTCGAGATAAATCGAATCCAAAAACTTTTTGAGTTTTCCTCAAAAACCCTTAACCGTACATTC
>NW_025784824.1:0-22251 GCF_021130785.1 Homalodisca vitripennis
TGCAGGCGCTTTTATAACTTAGATTATATTTTGCATGCGCCTCCTGGTGGTTGAGTTTTAAAATTCATATGGAACATAGCAATAAACCTTCTACGTGAACAAAAATACGCAGTATACACGATATACGGTCTATAAAGGACAAACACACAAAAATTCATTTATATATACAGGTCAGTATTTTGTATGTGAAACAAATACTATCTCATTTTTGAAAACCATCTACATTCCATCATACAATTCTTGTATGATGCATCTTCGTTATACCTCTATAATTGCACATAGTTACTACAGAAACAACTGGTAACAAATTTAAACAGTTTCATCAAACAAAGCCATATGGTAAACTATGGGGTAATGAAATATATTTACTGTAATACGAGCAACTAAACGTAACAAAAAAAAATCTTAAATGTGCAATGAGAGGTTCCTTATATCTGTTGCAATTTAAATATTTTACCTACATTTTTATCTTGAAATTAGTAGAATAACAAATAATTTTGCAATGCGATCGTATTTCCAGGAGGTGTGTTTGGTTGTTGTATCCAATGTTTCCACATGAGTGGACAGAACACACGCTCTCAAGCGCACATCGCCGTGTCCACTTGCTTTCATTTCAGCTGTGTTTAAACATTTATGTTACATCATTTTTACAATAGGATATGTTTTATAAACTAAATACATGTATTAATAACAAGGAATTGTGGACCTTTTACGTTCAAGCTTTATTCATTAAATGTATACTAGAACAATGAGATTTGTTTATTTAAAATTTAGAAATGATTTAAAAAAAATAATACTGAGTAACAGTATTTTTCTACGTTACACTATATGAAGTATAATTGTAAAGTTGTTATCGCTTGCAAGATGTAAAAAATTTATTTTATAATGTTTATATCATTGCAAAACATAATTTATTCTTAATGTTCAAGAATCTGTTGAGTATTTTTAGGAAATATGATCTACTCATTTAATGCAGGACATTTATCAGTTAAAAGGCCTATTTCTTGGTTCATCCCATGGATGCTTACGTAATAACTGCTTAAAGCTTTTAATAGCGCTTAAGTATTCTATATTGTTTAACGACACCTTAAGTTTTGTGGGTAAATGTAATGGATATTATCTCAGAATTTATTAAAGTCCATTCGTTAGCTAAAAATCTAAATTTTCAATTTACGAAAATTGCTAATTATTACATAAGATATTGAGAGTGAATAGTAATTAATATTCTTAATAAGAACAAATATTGTATTTATGTAATAAGATGGGTGAATATTGAAAATATTTATATAATCATGGAATAATATAATTCCGGTAAATCCTAGAAGTATTTGAAAATTATAAGTTTAATCTTTATTATATTAAGTGAAGTTCATTGTAAACAGAGTAAAACTTCTTCGCTGTTATTCTGGTCATGTTCTGTCAACCGTTCGTGTATGTACTCACATGATTCTTTTGCTTTATAAAAACTGATTCTTCAGGACGATTTAACGTTGGAGGAGGGGGCAGGAATGCAAAAAACACAACTGAGTAACAATCAACGTCATATCTTAAAATAAGTTACACCGGCTAAGTTTGGGGTGCTATATATCAAATGTTGCAAAAAATTGTATGACACGTTCACTTATCTTCATTGCATTTATGTTAACGATTCTGTATAAGTGTAAACACCTCGCATTGTGGTAAAGCCATCCAATCCATGGGATTGAATTTCAAATCTCTGCTAAAACTAATGTACACTTTTCAGAACCTTCTACGTTATCTTAATCATACACTGGTGATTGTTGTAAATGGTTAGGGAGATGACCATTTTATCACCACGAAATTCGATTGATTTATTTCAAAGACAGCATATAAACATCTAAATAGCCGCCAAAAATAATTTGTAAGTGAATCAAACACTTATTATTAGCCGGGATTCATTCGGAAAATAAGAAAAGTTGATTTTCAAAAGGTATATAGCCTTGAGAAACAACTGGTCAGTTTTATGTCTTTCATCACTGGTGCCACAGATTGTCTGAAACTCTAGTATCCCATTTTTACCTACTTAACGTAGAAGTTACGATTAAATCTGTAATTTGAAATTCTTTATTTCTGGAGATTTTCTTTCTTTTAATAGTTAAAAAAATGTAAATTTAAAAAAATTATAATTTCTGACTGCTTCTTTTACTTTCAATTTTTAAGCTACAGCTGACTAAAATAATCTCATAGTGTTAGAGTATTCATGCAGCGCAGTATGCTAAACTAGGTAGTGGTTGAGTTCAAGAATTATTTTCTATTAGCATTGCACAATATGAAGGACCATGTACATACTGATAATTTTTTATAACTCAAAGATTAAATATATTTAAAAGAATCAAGCATCTTTGCTTAAAAGTTTTTAAATTACTTGATTTGAAAAAGGAATCATCCATTGCATAATAAATATTTTAACATGAAACGTAACATAACTCTTGAATTCATAAGATACCATTTTTGGTTTACCAGGCATGTTACTTCATGTTGTGTAAATTTTTACATCTGTAGGAATAACACCCTAGGAAGATGATAAAATTACATTCTCCAAAACCTATTTTTTATATATTTCCAACATAGTGATAGCAAATGTTCGCAAAATATTATATTTGAATACATCACTCGTCATTATTAAAATTATTAAGATTAATTGATATACGATTTGTAACATTTTCTTTAGTTAATCACTGTGAAAAGATTACTTTTATTAAATTTATATAATTTTTTTGACATAGTTGCAATGTTGAATAAAAAACTTCTATTTTAATGGTCATGTTAAACTAAGACTTAAATCAAATAGTAAACACTTTTAAGTTAACTTTGTATTTTACTATTGTATAACATTTATACATAACCATAATAAACAGATTAATGACCTAATTTAGCAACAAACTCAGTTAATTTTTATAAATAGCTAGAGA
The DNA here is from genome assembly GCF_021130785.1 of Homalodisca vitripennis. Lineage (NCBI taxonomy): Eukaryota > Metazoa > Arthropoda > Insecta > Hemiptera > Cicadellidae > Homalodisca > Homalodisca vitripennis. The sequence goes on from NW_025784824.1 coordinate 2,934, forward strand.
TACCTAGCCTTCCATCAGCTGAATGGCAAGTAAGCCCTTAATTACACCAGCGGAAGTGACCCATTACAGTAGTAACGGTCCGCCGAGAATGCAGTATAGAGGGTGTACGAACGTTTCCCTGCAGTTTTGTGGTTAGACTTGTAAGTGTTAGCTAACAGGAGAAATATCGCGCTCCAGATTGGAGGTTAATTTATCCGAGAGAATGCTCAATAAGAGACGCCCACATTTCCAAGTACTGTAAATCTAATTCGAAATGAATATGAATGTATGCATAATACCTAAATGCTGATAAACTGCAAAATGTTGTTACTTACCAAACTAGCAAAAGTTCTATGGACATATCCATAAGACAACAACTAAGATATATTACAGCTTCACACTCTCCAAATTCCGATATCTTCCTGTTTGCTCTTCCTTCAACCGAGCTCTAGTAATCAATATCAAGTATACCTCCGTCATACAAACGTGACTTGAAAAAATCATCCAAAGTGTTCTCCAGTGATTAAATAATACCAATAAACACGATGTCAAATTAGCCCAAGTTGAATAGAAAATAAAACCGCAAATATTTTTCAGGTAAATGTACTTCCAAAAAACGCGATTTAGTATTTAGTCATACCCTCAGGGAAGTAAGCCTCTGTTCTTTTTACTATGCCAACTATCAGGCCTTTTAAATACGTACTCGTTACGTTTCATATATAAGATGTAACAGTCGATTATTGCTAGAGCTATTCTTTTAACTATTTATATCGTAGCTCTGTAATATAAATATCCTAATTAAAAACTAGAAACGCCTCTGCAAGTAATTACAGATAAATAGTTTATGTAATTTTTTAAATGTTGTTAATTATTTAGAGCATTTTATTTTGTTAGTAGGTAGTTATTGAATTTTGGATTAAATGTTAGAAACATTGCATTAATTTTAAAACATTTTCCTATTAAATTACAGAAATTAATGTTATGAAAAAAAACAGGGTCATCGTCTTCAGTACTTTCCATATGCATACGTATTATTATATTCTTGAGATTATTATTTCCTTTGATAGATGTGAATCTGTCCTCAGTTACTTAAAACTAGACAAATATTTCTTCTCTCTAAGATAAACAAATTTGCTCATATTCGATATAATTTTGTTTTATATAAAAATCAAATAGTCTGCCCAAACTACAAAAGTTATAAGTTGCTTCAGTTTTTATTCTTGGATATTATAACTGTGATCTTTATCTATATTTTCCGCTTCGATATTCGATATCGGATAATAGTTTAGTCCCTTTTCGATACAACTCATTCTCGACCTCGACATGAGTGTCAGTGACTGACAAGTTTTTGATCTTTAAATTTAATTTAAAAATTAGGTTACTTGCTAAAAAATCTAAATTAGCTTCTTATTCTAAACTTATATAACCATAACAGTTATGAGAATGAGAAAGAATAGTGATATATTGTAAAAAACATAACATTTATCAAATCGGTCTATAAAAATAATTAAATAAATATATGTAAAAAGTAATAACATTGGTGAAAATTAAACATGAGTAAATATGCCTGATAACGGTTTAAAAGCACTAATTTTACTGTACATAAATCATGTCCACGTATTTACAACTACTTCTATATTCTTAGAAAAGTTTTTCCTGTGAGATTGTGCAGATATGAAGTTTCAAAATATTTGGAAACATGTAAATTGCATTTACATGCTAACATTGAGATGTATTGTCCCATTAGTGTTGATACAATTAAACATCTAAACTAAATAGAGCATATTTTTTACATTAAGAAAAGACATATAATGTGATATCTATCTTTAATCTTACTGAGCCGGAAGAGATATTTTTATAATCAAAGATTTTACTTAAGAATACATTTCTAAAGTAAAAAAGAAAATAAGCAATAGAGTTTTTTATAGTTAATAATAAAAAAATTGTACTTACAAGATACCCTTTTATCTGAAATATCCCAAAAATGCAACTCCCCCGGAATGTCCTGGTATATACTTACACATTTAAAAATAGAAATTCTTGTTATTTTATAAGCTTTATATTTAATACGTTATCCGTTTCTTAATCGCAGCATTTTCAGCTTTCCTACTTTATTCAACTAAATTGAATATCTTGTAAATGACTGGTTAACATTGTTAGTTAAGTCTGTATAATTATTCCAGACATTCAAGTCTACCACCAAGAGCAGAGTTACAAGCTTGTGAGCAGTCCGAGACGAATTAGCTCTGAAGATTAATGTCACTTTGAAACCCTCGTTCTGCGGTAAACCCCGCTCGACCCTTGACGTGGAGTATGCCACAATACATTATGACAGGCAGTTAAAGTTGGCTAAGGAAACGTTTTAGTCTCCGATTGCGAGATGTCGTTATAATGAATAATAAATCTATAAATTATAAATAAACACACTCCATGTTAAGTCTATTCTAGAAAATAGCAATATTATTTGTCCAAGTTTTGTAGGATATAAAGCTCTTTCTGCAGAGAATAAGATGCACTCTATTCCAAAGCAGATTTTAAACTAAAACACGGAACCTCAATATTTCAAGTTTTCAGTAACTGAGATCCTAAGTTATATCTAACCTTAAATATGTTACAGTGCTATGAATGGGGTGTATAATATAAATTGTTCTATACATTATCACAACCTTTATTCCAATATACTATCTAAATAGTATATATATAGTATATATATATATATATATATATATATATATATTAATATACATATATTTCAATTAATCAGTATGTCACTCTGCAAATTCTCCTATCGAACACAATTTATCGACGGTGTAATTGAACAGTGTTTGCTTCGAAAAGCATATTTTAAACTCCGGCAAGTTATCATAAAAAAGAAACCCTGGATTTTATACAAAATTTATAAATTATATTAAGTCTTAACCATGTTGCTTTGGACTAACACTCTCAAAAATTTCTAGTCGCCAAACAGCTGACAGCAGAGACTTAGTTTAAACTGAGTATCCGTTAAATAGACTCTGAAATAGTAACAAATAAATTCTCAGCCTCATGTATCCGGCTTCAGCAGATGAAGAAAGAGATATTTATTAGCGTAGTAAGTACAGCTTTTAAAAATATTTTAATTAATTTGTTATCAGCTTAATAGTCTAAACTAGTTGAAAAGTGAAAATGTAAGCGCTCTCTTAATTCCAAAACATATAGTTTGCTTAGCACAGTCTAGTATTAGTTTCAGTTAGAAAAGAACTTTTTAATTAATCAGTCATGTGTGGGCTTTACCTTATATAAAGCAGAAAACTACCTTTTACCGTTTAATACTCTTTGGTTATGGACATTTTAACATATTTGTATAATGTTTTAAAAACAGCCATGCACATATTATTTACAAAGCATTTGTCATGAAACTATTTTAAAATAATTATCTTGGCATAGATAATAATTTATTAAGTTAATAGTTGTAAATTAAATGACTTCTTTATAAAAATCTGTAGGATGAGCTGACCTTGAAAGAGTATGCACGAACATGACACGTCTGCTTTGAATTTTGAAAGTTTTGAGATGCAAACATGGAACCCTATTTCTTGTGACACCGTGTAACTGAAAAGAAAGTTGAAATTATTAAAAACAACATTCATTAGGACCAATTTAGTAGGGAATCGATTATAAACTAAACCTCTCCACTTAACCGTTTGACCGGTAAAAAATTTAAGACTTGTGGTCCAAAAAGATCCTGTGTAACCAAAATTTTTATATTGGTTAACATTTTTCCAAACTTCAGCAATTATTTCTTCCTTTTGGCCTGACTACGTTAATGCTTTACATTGTTAGTAAAAAACAGTTGATAGATTATTTAATGATTTCTATATTACAACTTTGACACTAGGGGCCTCCAAAAACCATTTGGTATCAAAGACCAAAACTGGAACGAAAACTATTATCCAGTTATATAAAATTTCAATTGGACAATGTAACATACACTTAAGATCAAATTATATTTCTCATTTTAGTTAGTTTTCAGGATTCTATTTTCATAATGGTCTAAATTCATATATTACTAAGTTAAAAAATATATCACGAAAATGAATGTTTGTTGGGGACGTTAAAGAAGTGCTACCAAAAGAATCACAGATTCATGAAGATTGAGAGAGGAGTGGTGAAAAAGAAGATTTAGCCAATTTGTTAAGCTGCTTGCAGGTCCATTAGTTAGTCTGTTACAGCGCGTACAGTTTCCGCTATTTTGTGATAAAAACGTATCGCAAGCTCTTCTTTAAAAGGATAAATTTTACAACAAACATTCATGTGGAAAGTGTGTATACGTAACACCAATTTCTTAGTTACATATTTAAATTATTAAATACAAATTAGGATTTATAGCACAACTCCCTCCTTCTTCAATCATGTTGGTTCAGGGAGTATGAAAAGACTTGTAAATATGTGTTTTCGGTCTCATAAATTTATTGAATTTATTTTAATTGATTATGATAATGATATAATATGTGTAATATAAACGTAAGTGTTGATATTAAAATACAATTACTTGCCTACACTATTGCTCAGAAATAATTTCGAAAACGACTGGACCAAATCGGGATAATTTATTTTTTATATTTGTCTGATAAAGTGTACACAGAAGGTAATTATCAAACTCAAAAAGTATTTATAGTTACATGGGATATTACGTCACATTGTATAATTTACATTTTAACATTCACAATTACATCATAAAATGAAAGACCCAGTGTGGACAGTTTTGGGGGTATTAATATCAGCACTAAATCACATTGTACATGAGCGAGATCATTGGCTCATGGATCGTGGACATTGTGTAATACATGGATGTCAGGCAAATTTTGGATACAATCAGAGTATATCCTCTCGGAAAAGTATTCCACTGTTGTGCTTTATTAACTGAGAGTTATCGAAGCCTTGAAGAGCAGGAAAAAGTGAATTTCTGACATAAAAATATACATGCAGATTCAGTTTTATATAGGGAACCCTGAGTTTGATGATGGAACAATGTAATCCTATGGGATTTGGGTGGGTCTTTGCGAATATGTTTACATTGTGAGGTTATGCCGTTTGTGATGATATAAAAGCGGCAGTAATCTGTAGGGAGACTGTTGGTCTTGTAGAAACTACCGCAATATATCTCCCAAATTTCACAGTGTGTTACAAGGTAACTTATGTCGAGCAATATACAGCGTCATAGCACAAAGGGCACCGTTCTACATTATTCATGAGGTCCCTCATGTTTTTTGACGATCTTATTACTGGAGAAAAGAGCGATTAATGTTATTTATAGTGTAATTTGTGTTTCAAAATTTCCTAAGAATCACCAGGGAAACGAGGTACTGCGTACACCTTTGAAGAGCAGTCGAGGGAAATATCATCGGTTTATTGTTATATTGTTTTAAAGAGCACCATAAATATATCAATAAAAGTGCCATACTGTATGTAATAAATAGGCAATTAATACAATTCGCACAAAATATGTTGGAATAAACTAAGGAAATTCTATATAAACTATAATGAGGAATTTACTGTTTTTTTAGTAAATTTAGTGGCAATAAAATAATTTAGAAACAATGGATTAAAATGTCCATAGTTATTTGAAATGGAGAGGATTAAAAACAAAATATATGGTATAAAAAAAAGGGGCTGTGGTGGTGCAATGATTTATTAAGCCATTAGGTATAACATACGATAGGCTATGTCATAATTTATAAAAGTTTTTACAAACCATCCAGGTTTCAGTCATCCCATGCAGTAAAATTAAAAGCACAAGCCTACCTTAAGACAGGTGATTGAGGGAATTTATAAAAGTAAAACAATATATAACACTGGTATCTGCTTGGCATGTATATTTCAGGGAAGATTTTCCACGGTGTAGGTATCTTTTAGGTTCTATTAGCTGTGTAATTATAAAGACAAAACTGCGCAACACTTACATTTTTGACTGTATAGTTAAACCCAAGGATAGTTTTTTTGTCTTCCGCAATTGATAGAGACGCTAAGACGGTAACTCAGTAAGGTCTAGTCGGTTTGTATAGCTCACAAGGACGGCTGACATTCAAAATTACTAAGTACTCTTTTCATATTTCCAAGTTTTAAGGCTTTGAGGATTAAAGTAACCCTTTAGAAGAAGAAGAATAACAAGAACATTATAAAGCAGAAATTATAAGGGAAGAGATTTTTATGATCCTTGGACTTACATGGAGGCTAACACAATTATGCAAAACCAAAAAACCTAATACAAATATTACACAGTATATATACTTACAATATTTCAGAATGTAAGGACCAAAATCTAGGATTTATTGCTCCATTTTGCTTTATGTGTTCCAATTAACAGAAGTCACTCCAGCATAAAGTAATGTGTTAATTAAAGAGCGTATCGCACCTCTCAAAGCAACCACGGCAAAGCGGGTTTTGCACAACCAATAGGAGTACCAGATATTCTCAAAGGAGGATGTTTTGTCATCAACGGAAATGCCATGTTATTAGACTATGCTTGAAGTTAGTATATATACCGAACATCTCAGTGATCAAACCAGACCTCCTCTTGTCCACCATTCATGTACATCAAGGTAAGTAAGCTGCAGCATATGCTGTGCATTACGTAAAACCAGGAGTTAAAATAATATTACTATATCAAATGCGTTACAATAATAGTAAGCCATTCATAAATGACTGTAATAAAAAAAATTGCTTTGAACCTAGTTATTGTATATTAATTATACTTGATTTGCGTATTTAGTTTTGTTATATAATTAACATACAGGATGGTACCTAAATGTATATTACAAAATGAATTATAACTTTAGAGATGAAGTGAAACAATTACAAGAGCATGTTTTGATGTAATAAAATATTGATATTTTATCTAATAATGAGTTGGCAAATTTATTTTATTATACTGTTATGAATCTGAGCGAACGGAGGTTATTATAATGTAGAAAGATAAAAATTTGTATCGCTCAATATTTTATAAATAGTGTTGCATTTAATTACTTCGATTTCTGAATATACTTTCACATTTGGATGGATAAATACTACTAATGTTTTTTATTCAAAATATCTAATAAATTAAAAAAGTTTAGAGTAATTAAAGCCTATTCTAGAACTTTTAACTTTATCTCAAACTATTATTTGAACCATATGCTATTTTTTTGACCTTAATAAATAAAACAATTGCATATATTATTTATTTTCATAATCGGATTATTTTTGACCCTAGGTTTCAAATAAATTTCTAATAAACGTTTTGATTTATTGGGTACACCATCGGACATTGGTACTAGCAAGGAGAGCATATATTGTTTTATGTCTCTTAGGCTTTTGAATAAAGTTATATCCATTGAAAAATTAGTAGAAAATTCTTATAATGAAATTTCATAAGTTTTCGAGCATATTGGATTAGTATTTGAGATATAATGCTTAGAATACTGCGTCATTTGCAAATATTTCCAATATTCTTGGTAATAATTAGTTTAACTAATAGATAATTAATTAGTTTTTACCACAACATTTACATGTAAACTCATTTCATAGCTTTAAATAGGCATTTTTAGCTTGAATTAGCTAAACCATGATTATTTTGGGGTTATTTAGACGTTTTATTGTTGGAATTGGATAGACAAAATTTTTACAAATTCAGTAGTTGAATGAAATATTTAAGTTTTAAGTTTTGCGGGCATATTAACCTAATAAATATATTACCAAATTTACGTATACTACAACAATTGAACATAAAATATAAATTTAAAAGAATTCTTTCTAAATTAATTCATGTAGATTCATTCTTGTAACTTGAAACCAAATATTATTAAATGTATAGTAATTTAAATACGAAAATGAGATGTATCAGTGTTGATTTAATGTGTATAGCTACTAGATCTGTATTCAGAAACAGTTTTATTAAATTATGAATGTAATAAAAAGTGTTAAAAATACAAACGAAAAGCATTTTTGTTAAGTTTAAGTGAAACTATATAAAAACTTAAGCGTCTACACTAACGTTATTATACTAGGTGTTTTACGTAAAATACAAAAGTTTTACATAAAAGATAAGTTATATTAAACTAAACATTTAAAATTAAAGACTATTTTAATATAGATGACTTATTTACATTTTATTTGTAATGTTTATACGACTGATAAAAAACAAATATTTTTGTCCTGAATTGATATTAAGTTAATTTATACAATTTACGTGTATGTACATATAAAGAAAAATAAACGAATACCTATATAACTTTGAGGATACTAACTCTACAATGTCTTAGGGTGTACTCGTCTTTGCTGCTCTTGCCGCTGTGGACGTGTATGGGAGCCACAGTCATTACCATGGACCCATCGCCATCCCACATGTCCTCCACAACGGCTATCTAGCAGACACCCATGAAGTAGCAGCAGCCAAGAGCGCTCATCTTGCTGCTCTGGCTACAGAGTATCACGGTCACGGGTATGGAGGAGGCTACGGTTATGGTGGAGGCTATGGATATATACCAGAATAAAGTATACAGTGGCTCTTATGGAGGACACCAAAGCCATGGAGATTTCAGATACCATGGACCCATAGCTGTACCTCATGTACTCCATGACGGACACATCGCAGACACTCAACGAGGTTGCTGATGCCAAGGCTGCGCATTTCGCCGCCGTAGCCAAGGCCAAGGCTCATGCAGGATACGAACAAGGACTACAGCGGACGTTATGCCGGAGGATATGGCGGGGCATTCAGGAGCGTATCAGGGATACTCCCATCATGTCGCTCCTTACCACGGACCTCTCGCCAAGCCTGTCGTGCTCAAGTCTGGATACCTGGCAGGACCACTCACGAGGTCGCTGCCGCGCTAAACATCACCATCTTCAAGCTCTCCACAAGGCCAATTACTATAGTCATCACGATTATCATTATTGATTCTATGTTCTCAAATTGTCCTTAAAAATTAATCTTCAACTCATAATTTATTATTTCTTACTGTTCTGAATCATCCTAACTAGAAAAATTCTAAATATATAATTCGTACACACGTGTTTATTATTAGTTTTTTAAATATACCACTAATAATTAGTATTATATTAAACAAAATATTTAGATTTACAATACTTTTGAATTAGGGAAAATATCTTATTTGAGCTCTAATCTTGTTAATGTCTTTGAATTTGTATTATTCTTATTCACTTTCCAATAGAAAATGTTGAGAAAAATTAAAAATATTTTATTTTTATTTCTCAAAAAACTATGTTAAGGTAGAACATCGTAAAAGGCTTATTTAATTTATAGTACCCGTAAGAAACAACAGTATTTAATAATGAATAGCAATTTTCGTAAATTAAATGAATCTTCTTAGACGATTCGAAAGAAAGGTTATAGCAAAAACTGTAGACGTTAAAGTAGACAAAAAAACATACATAAATAAATTTAAACGAAACGGTTAACCATATCGTTAAGGGTCAGTCGGCGTGTTTTATTCACTAGTGTATTTTATCAGTACAATTTATACAAATTTAAGTACTGTACTCAGAATTGTAAGTAAATTTATATAAGTAGCTAAAATACCAATACAAATAAATAATATATATTTGTTGAAAGATAACCTTAAAATCAATCATTTGTATATATACAAGTATAACATGTTAATTATCAAACATTATCCTACGACGTTTTAAAAAATAATTAGTGTATTCAAAACAGACATGAAAAGTTTAATTTCCCTTTTTAGTGTAACTGTATCCTTGTTAAGATCTTATATTAGTTATATCTGCCAACGCTTTGACCACCTCCTTCATGTGGGCTCGTCCAAAAACCTGCTCTATGTATAACAACCGGTCATTTATCAAATAACACTAAAAGATAACAACTCGTACAGATGCGAATACGAGTTGTCACAGAGTAATCACATTATTTAACGTGATCAGTGGCCCAGATAATGTGATATGGCCCGCACTGGAAGGTAAGCACTGTTAGTGGTATTATTGAGGCAGTCACCGTCAGCAGATTACGAGGTTTATTATTTGGGATGGATGTCAAATTAATTGATTAGATTGATCCAGATCGTGTTTTATTTTACAAATACAGTTGAGTTTTCGGTAAATACTCGTATGTTATTCTTGGTTAAGAAATATTTTTTTGGTTTAACACTCCAAACAAAACTACAGTTTAAATATTTAAACACGTTTTCGCAAAACGTACATTTGAAGGCGTCAAAATTTATATTTAAAAAAAATTAAGTCCGGTAATGTTGATCATTTAACTTCGTAGTTTTAACAAAAAACAAACATTACACCTTTGGGATCGATTAACTATTATGGTGAATAAGATTATATTTGCTTTAATTACATGCAATAAAACAAAGATACTTCCCTACTCGCTGAGCTATGTGAATTGGTAAAACCTTTAATGTCTTTAGTAGGAGTAATATATTTAAAAGCTTTTTTTTAGAAATTCTATTACATGAAATAAAATTATACCAATAAAGTCAGGACAAATTTTAACGTTTAGTAAATATGATCAGAGATGTAATTTTTTAGCGCAAAGAGAAGATCGCATTGCTTATTTAGAAAACTAAATAATTTATTTTTTATTAAATAAATGAAAATGAGCAACTTAAATTTGTATATATATATATATATATATATGTGCTTTTAAAAAACTGTTAAGAAACACACGTTCATATAAAGACAACTGATTATGTATAACAAGTATATATTCACAAAATCAAGGAAAGTGTAACAAAATGTTAAATAAAAATATTTTAAGTGTTTTAAGGATTATATCTAATTTGTCATACACTTTTCTGGTGCTATTTTGCTTGAAAATATTAATCATATGACAAGATTTCATGTAAAAATTTAATTAGATATATAAAGTTTTCGTTAAAGTACAGTTTTCTAATCTTATAAGGTGAGTCACTTCTCTTTCACGATAAACCTCGTTGCTCATCAACCTAACTGTGATGACGTCATTAAGGTTGAGGTAATGTTTACTTTAATAAAATTTAAGTTAAGTTTACCTTGCTCTAACTTGAGTAAAAAATTAAAGGTTTATTCTGTTGTTATAAATTTTTTAATTAAGTAGTAAGAAGATGTAACTAAAACAACGACATTAAAGTTATGTTTTTGGAATTAATATTTTGAACATAAAAAACGTATTTTTAGTACAGTGTATTATTCCATTCTCGGGTTTCCTCTATCACATTGGACTATATTTAGCAGTGAAGATGAAAATGTATGTCTGATTTCGAATCAGAGAGGACTAGCTTGAAGTTTACAAGCCGTACTTTTGAATAAGCCGGTGCAATACTTACTCTTCCAATTATTCATAACTTGTCTCAATGTAAGCCGGTCAGAAAGTTGGTTAATAGATTGAAAAAAAGTTATAATCAGCTGTTTTATGTATAACAAAAATAACTTTGTAATACTATTACTGGATCAATAAAGTCTTAAAAAGTAATTTTTTTTATGCCAAATCACATTTATAAAACGCATCTAGACACCAACGTCTCATACCATACATTTATAAAATATTAATTGCCTGTATCTAAAGTCACCATTAAAATATTTTAAGAAATTCTTCTAAGAATATAGATGGACATCTAAAACTACGATTAAAATACATACCATTAAATAATATAGTTAAATAAAAATTCTTTTTAAATTTGTTTTACGATTAAAACTAAACCTATAAGTCATTTACTAAACACATACACAACGTTCATAACCTTTGAAACACATTTTCCTTTTACCAAACTACATATCTTCTTGCATGATACACTTGACAAGAATGTTGGCTATATGTTACGCTATATTTATAGGCCTATTTTTTCAATCGTATTTTTAGTAAATAATGACTAAAAGCTACGAACAGTACGGAAACTGATTTAATGATCTTGATTTATAATTCGCTACATAACTTATAATGCGGACATACGCACACGTAAGACATATTTACACAAGTTTGTTTTCAAAATATGGAAGTGAAGGTATATTTAAAGTCGTTTATCATTATTTATACGAGAGAGTTGAGCAGTATTTATCTCTTGTATTACAGCTAAAATAAGAAATTATACATATTACAATATTGTTGCTGTTGCAAAATATTGGCATGTTGGACCTCGGTGACAACAATATCCTCTTGTTTGCTTTGGTTCTATCTCAATTGCAGATTTCCAGCGGCAACGCATTCAAATTGTATGGAGATTTAACTACATCATGCTTAGTAGGCCAGTCTACTAGACTAAAAACTTTATAAAAGTATACGAACTCTGAAATACTGTTAAAGACCAGCTATTATTTTTAAAATACTAGGATTTATATTAAACTATATAGTTTTTATCTGAGACCTTCAACAACCGATTACGTACTTTTTGAATAATTAGTGGTGGACGTTAAACTTTACAGCATTTTTAGAAAACAAAATTAAAATGTAGTATTATTATATCACAGGTCAATACATAATATACAATACTTTAAAGTAGTTATGGTGGGAATGGTTGATGGTATGGTGGTTAGAAGCTGAACACTAACCCTGTGAACATTTTCGACGTCAGAGAGATCTAATCTACAAAATTTAGTGTAATCTAGGCATAGAGATACTATCATACTATCTTAAGGAGCACAATGGAGTTCACTACGATGCTTTTTATACGATCCCACAACACGGTGGAGCACCTGAGTTTTCTACACACTTCCAGGGAGTTCATACTTACAGGGGGAGAGTTGATTCAATGTAAATGTTGGGTCAAGCCACAGTTTATCTTCCTATCTGACAGTATCGCAGACTTGACTGTAGGAATTGATTCCATTTGTGTTCCTCTAAAGGGAACATAAAACTGGAGTGTAGACTAAGCATATAGTTATTGAAATTCTTCTTTATAGATTTTTATGGGTCTCTTCTGACAAACACGTCCTATTATCAGACTTTGTATTAAGGGAAAGATGCAGTTGTGCTGAACTCAACATTTATATACAAACATTTTAAAAATCTTATTTACAATAACCGAATTTTTTAAATCAATATCAAATTCTATTTAAATAACTGCGATATAGCGCAGAGAGTTAGGTCGTCACCGTTTTGCACCGTCTTTTAAATGATGTCGTTTTATTAGTCCACGGGCGGAAAGCCTATTTGCGTTGTATATTCACACAAACTGGTTTTTATTGCAGTTTATAAAAAATTTCCCTTTACAAAAAAACCGATCATTAGCCACGTCAGTTCTGCCGGTTGTAATTAAAGGGCATAAAAAAGTTTTAAATATGAAATCATATTTATTTCTTAAATAACAATTCTCATAACCTAATCATACTTAGAAAAAACCGTAAGATACTCAAAACAAAAGCTTAATCAACATCAATTAATAATATAGTGGCTACCTTCAATCTCCTTATCTATTTGTCTGACGGTCGTATAACAACTATTTATGAATCTGTTAGTCAACTTAAAGAGTATAAAACTAAAAAATATATATAACCTGACATGAGATTTATTTTTAACATTCTCGAAACCCCCTCACTAAAAGTATCGTTGCTGACGATCGATTTAATTCTTAGTTACATACACTAACTCTATTGATTTTAATAAAAACTAGTTTGTGTGGATATACAGTTCAATTGGCTCAATTGGAAAACTCATCGGCTATAACCCATGCTACAACGACGGTTACTGAATAGCCTATAATCCAACATAAATAGTATTTAACTATAGCATTAAGGTATTGGCATACTTACTGTATGTCTACTCTACATATGAATATAGTATGCGGAATAATATCAAAATGAAGGCTTTTAAATGGAGGTTTTATTATGAATTCTATAATACAACACGATAGTGTGAGTGATTGCTGCCTAGATTTTCCACTCAAAACGTAAATGTAATACGCAATTTAGATGTAATGCGTAATGTATAAAAATTATTGCTATTTTACTATCGAACGACAGTAAAAAAAACAAAAAAGTGACATATTTATTATAGATATAATTTAGGTTTCTTCTAAAGAAAGGGAACAAATTAAAAAAAACATAGGAATGACACATTTATTATAGATATAATTTGGCATCTACCAAGAACGCGAAACACTTTAATAAACATAAGAATGACACATTTATTATAGATATACTTTGGCTTGTACCAAGAAAACGGAAAATATTACTAAACATAAAAATGACACATTTATTATACGAGGATATAATTTGGCTTGTACCAAGAAAACGAACAAATTTACTAAACATAAGAATGACACATTTATTATACGAGGATTATACTTGGGCTTGTGTACCAAGAAAATGAACAAATTACTAAACATAAGAATGACACATTTATTATACGAGGATATACTTTGGCTTGTACCAAGAAAACGAACAAATTACTAAACATTAAGAATGACACATTTATTATACGATGTTATACTTTGGCTTGTACCAAGAAAACGAACAAATTAATAAACATAAGATGACACATTTATTATACGAGGATATACTTTGGCTTGTACCAAGAAAACGAACAAATTACTAAACATAAGAAAGACACATTTATTATACGAGGATATACTTTGGCTTTGTACCATGAAAAACGAACCAAATTACTAAACATATGAATGACACATTTATTATACGAGGATATACTTTGGCTTGTACCAAGAAAACGAACAAATTACTAAACATAAGAATGACAACATTTATTATACGAGGATATACTTTGGCTTGTACTAAGAAAACGAACAAATTACTAAACATAAGAATGACACATTTATTATACGAGGATATACTTTGGCTTGTACCAAGAAAACGAACAAATTACTAAACATAAGAATGACACATTTATTATACGAGGATTATACTTTGGCTTGTACCAAGAAAACTAACAAAATTACCTAAACATAAGAATGACACATTTATTATACGAGGATATACTTTGGCTTGTACCAAGAAAAACGAACAAAATTACTAAACATAAGAATGACACATTTATTTTACGAGGATATACTTTGGCTTGTACCAAGAAAACGAACAAAATTACTAAACATATGAATGACACATTTATTATACGAGGATATACTTTGGCTTTGTACCAAGAAAACGAACAAATTACTAAACATATAATTGACACATTTATTATAGATATGATTTGGTTTCTACGAAGAAAGAGAAAAAATTAATAAAAATAAGAATGGGACATTTTTTATAGATCTAATTTGGCTTCTACCAAGAACACGAACAAATTAATAAACATAAGAATGACATATTTATTTTAGGTATAATATCGGTTCTACGAAACAAACGAGCTTACATAAGAATTATAAAATATTATTATCATCCATATACATTTATAAAATATATTATGACAAATTTATAGCAATTAAATTTGGATTAGATCATATTAGTACATACCAACTTATTTATGAATTTTTATGGTATGGAAATAATTTATAAATATGTTAGTATGTACCAATATAACTTTAAATGGTAAAGCTATTTTAAAAAATATCAAACTGCGCACATTGTATGATGGAATACATTTTATAACTTTAAGAAAATAGTTAGAAATTGGAATTATCTTTTTTTATTAATAATATAATTATTGTTATTTTTATGAAGTTAACTCGTATAGAGGACTTTATAGTCTTAAAGAGTGATGTTTATTTTAATTTCATTTTTACACAATCTTGGTGTAGCTGTTACAACATATGTTAAAGAAAGGCAGTTAATCACTGTTCAACATTGTGAAACTCATTTTTTTACAAAAACTAATCTGCCACCATATACAACATATCCTAGTAAGCTTAGAAAGACAGTAAATCTAACATTAAATCTAGGAAATGGTTGCTGAAATCCGTATTGGAGTTTTCATTAAATTAGTTCTTTACTCTTTGTTTTCTCGCCAGTATGAAACTAAATACTACTCTCTTGGAATTACGCAATGTAACTTTTGTTACAAAAAAAATATTTTGTGTTATGTCATCTTTGAATTCTTTGATCCTTCCTAAAACTTGTATAGCGATATTTTCCTAACTATGACGTTTCATGACTCTTAAAAATGACGTTTGTCCATTGTTGTAAGGTCATCAAGAAACATTACAAAGGATCTAAAACGTTTTACTGTAATTGGTAACAACGATTGGTATTTACCTTCAGATAAACATAATAACTAAATTGGTAACATATTATCTTGTGTACAAATGAATAAGATTTGAAATTATTAAATTTGAAATGACTGCATCGATGAATTAGAATTTTTAATTAAAATTAAATAATAAAACCAAGTAATTCCTTGTATTAGAATAAATTTTGGGAGCGAGTCGATGAACAAGAATAGAACGGAAGTTTTTCCAATTACTGGCCGGATGCCATCTGACAATTGGGAGCGAGGGTAAGTTACAAGTGATCGATGTCTCTTGACCCTCACGTCTCTTTAAAAACTCTACTTCTTCTGTACAGTACACACATGATGGAGAAGTTATTTCACTAAGTGCTTAACATACAGAAAAATGTATCTTATATTGGGGTATCGTGTTAGGGTACTATATAGATTTTATGTAATAAAAATTACACATGTTCATTAAAAATCTACGTGGATCTCATAAGTTTTTAGAAGTTACCATGCTATATATATATTTATATATATATATATATATATATATAATATATATATATATATATATATATATATATATATATATATTAATATTGTAATGATGTAACGCGACCGATTTGGGGATTAATTGGTATCCGCTGCCACCACCGGATGATTCCGGAAAAAGAAATAAAGTTTGTGCAACAACGTTTGAATTTTAAAAAACACTGTTTATTAAAGATTAATTTATAGAAATCACACAATTTACATTGGTTAAAAAGGGGAGAGCACTTCTGAATGATATAAAGTATTGAATTACATTATTGAAAGAATTTAGAAAAGTTTTAAAATAGGGCAACAGAGAGTTACATGTCTACGAGTCTGAGGCCTGAACTAGACTAGCTTCCCAGCACACGCAGGTGCTGACTCTGCATTGTCAGCAGTCTTACTGCTGACCTCCTCAACAGGGCTGTACACTTTACAATTATTATTGTCTTTAGTTAACTTTTACCATAAATGAACGAAAATTTTTATAAAACCAAATAAAGCATAATTTATTGAATTATTATTAATATTGGGTTCGGGTCGTTACATCACCCTCTCCTCTGGAAAAAGATGTGTCATAGGATTAAAGTGATGGCACATCTTGAATCTATTACATTCGTATGTTAATGGACTTATTTGTAACTTAAAAAATGTTTTTTTTTCTTTGAAGTGTTCCCCAAATTATTAATACCTGCTACTAATCTAAGTTTACATAATCATGATACTACTAAGAATTTTAGAATTATTTACTAACTATACACAATATTTCTTTTCAGAGTATCTACAAGCCGGGTCGTCAGAGTCTTTTGGATTTTATCCACTTTAAAGGATTTTATAAAATTTTCACATTTTTTTCTTCACTATTTATAAATTAATGGGTGGGGGGGCGGTCCATTCCGAACAAAGGAGGGCTTCGTGGATGATCTCTGCTAATGGAGTTCCTTCCTCACCCTCACCGTCAGTTGGCTCTGGTCTGGGGGCCCGCTTGTGCTCTGAGTTTGGTCTTTGCCGCCGACTGGTCGTGCAAAAAGGCGCTTTATTCTCCTATGGAACATATAAAAACTACGAGCAGTACCACAATTTAAACTTAAAACTACATATATGACAATGATATTATAATTTTTTATTTACATTAATGACGAGACATGTTGGTTTATCATGAGATCTTCGCCTTTGCAATAATTGCAATTTTAAAGCCTATTTCTATGATAGATCATCACTTAGGTTCCTTTTTTATATCTTTTAGCGTATTTCAAAAGTTAAGTTATTGTTTAATAATATAAAGAGCGAGTTTCATTCGGCTGCCAACATGTTTATTTTCGGGTATATGAAGGTGCGTAATATTTCTTTATTATAAAACTATATTCCCTCTGATTCATTGAAAAATATCAACCCCCTTACCACTTTTTCCAAAAATATCACACCTTGATACTTGTTTTATGATACTGAGGTATTAACAAACTAACTTCTAAATAATCTTTTATCATATGTCTGTTTTAATTACAGATGATATCATCTTTCAATATTTCTAAAACAATTTAATATTACTTTGTGTTGTAGGTTCTGACAACACTATAAATCCAATCATTGCCATTTTGTGTAACCATAAACGGTTTGAATTCACATTCTCAGTTAGGAACTCTGTTACACTTTTGATGTTAAAATAACTTAATCCCATAAACAGTGAATAGATGCAAAACCATCGACTGTATGGTGTAGTACACTTATTGAATTTGGACCAAATTTTAACATTAACTGTGCCTACATTGAAACATATTCATCTGAGGCGAGACGGTACATAAGTACTGCCTATCTTTAGATATCAACAAGTAAATCGTGTTCAATTTTCCACACTAACCAATGTCGTAACACTAGGTTGATAAAGAGTGTATCACATTCTATTTTTATCAGTTTCAAATTGGTCTATCAATTGAGCTTAAATGGTACTGTAACAATCAATCTTATGCTGGCTGGTAATTAGCTAATGCCTGTTGACTGTACAAAGTTCATAATACAAAAAATATATCTCTCATTATTTACAGGAACAATTAGTTTCAAATGAGATGGTATATTATAACTCTTTTCAATTTTATTCAAAACTTGTTGTAAAATCATGTGGATTTAGTATTTACTGCTTATCTTACCAGGAGTATATAAGGTTTTTTTTTTTTCTAATGCTTGCCTAAAAACATCTACGACTCTGTAACTTAGCTTCATCAACAGTTTAAGACCTTAAATGTTCTTAACATTGTTGTAATTGCCATATTGTTTTGCTAAGGACTGGATCGCATCATTATATTCTGTTCATTGAAGTTTGTTAATGATGTTCATTAACCCTGTCGTTGGGCTGTAAGTGTGATAACGTAATTCATTATCTCATGAATAGCTTCTAGTGTTTACTTACAATTCTAGTAATTTATATATCCCAACTTTCATCAAAGTTATTTGTGTAGTGACGCGAACTAACATATCGTGTACCCACTTACTAACTTTAGGTTCGTCTACCTTGGTATTTTACATGTTTCCTAAATCTTCACTAGTCGGTACACCACAATAACCACTTTAATTGCATAACCTCCTGCATTTATGAGTCCACGCTTATTTCTAGAATGTCCTACAGGTGGCAAAAAGTTTTAATAAGTCAGTTTATATCACTCTCATATTGTTCCGATCTATTCCTTTCACATCTATATATATTCAAACTCGAAAGTCTTCCATCCCAGACGT
>NW_025784825.1:0-22781 GCF_021130785.1 Homalodisca vitripennis
AAACTATACCATTACAATAATTTTGAATCTTTGTGAGGAAAGATTATATTTTAAGGTTTGCTTGAAGACTTAGCAATGGTTAAAACTGTGATATAATAAACCAAAACAACTTTAGGACATACATGCGTGAAGATACATACAATTTTCCAATAATTTTCTCTGATGTGTTGTATATTTTCAAAATGTTCTGTAAAATCAATTTAATTTAATCAGTTTGTACTTCATACATTACTCTAAGATGAGGACATACAAAAAACCAAATGTTTGAAATGGAAATTTAAAAAGAATATAATTAATTTACATTTTTGTAATATTATGTAATATAGCATTATTCTATATTACAATACTGAGCGAGTGTAAAATGTTCACTTACAAAGAATTGCTAAATTTCAATATTAAACTCAAACACGAGTCTACCAATATATCTACATTGAACGAAATGGTTTTGTAAGTCAGGCCATAAAATATGGTGGCATAAGACGTTCATTGTGGTAGTAAAAGTTTTCATTATATAATAGTTAGTCAATGTACGTATACTTAATATAAAATCGTATTTTAAGGAAGCTTATATTATTTTATTTTAAGTTTAGTAAAGAATCAAACTATGAATTTAAGTTCAGCGAATTTATGTAAAAAACTTGGTAAAGAGACATTTAGAAATATATATATATATATCAAAGTAGAAGAGATCTGTAGATTTGAGATTATATATTAAGCTTTATTTATTCGTAGGCAACACCCAGATTGATGATGGTTCATTTCACACTATAAGATTAGGCTGAGCATTAATTTAAAATCTTTCCTTGGTCCTATTAGTAACCATGATGGCAACCTGGAAAATTGCTAAATTAATACATTTAAAAACAAGATGAGACCATTAGTATGAAATATACATTTAACATAAATACCCCATGTAACCTATGATGGAAGTTTAAAATACTCTTGGTAACTAAGAGAGATGAAGGTGTTTTTTTTGATAAATGTTGGTAGCTCGGAGACCTGTTATAAAACTGTCTGAAATAGGTTAGGGCATTCCTTGGACAGCTTGATCAATCACTGAATGATAAAAAATACATTATAATTTCATCTTCACCAAACATACACGAATTACAACAAAGATATGTTCACGGCTCTGGGAAGACAACAATGTGACATATGATTTAATTTGGCCTTTATATTTGATTTATGTAAATGTGTAATGATTACAGTGTTAGTATTAATATATTAAATATTTTCTTAAAGCAAAAGCTTGGACCTTATAAGTGATCCATTCTAATATTTAACCACACATATCAAAATGTAACTAAAATTATGTTTTAAAATATATCTGTATTATTATCACTTACAAACCTTTAAAAAAATCCCCACAAATTATTGTCTTATATAAATACAAGAAACTTAATTGGTGTTTACGATATATCAAAAAAATAAAAAGGAAATATATAAATACGTATAAATTATATATTTAAGTGTGTGTGTGTGTGTGTGTGTGTGTGTGATATTCTATTGTTTTATTTTTAAATCCCATAGAATATTGCAGCTGACCATTAAAGTTGTTTGTTTCCTAAAAAATTAATAACCAAACCAATATTATTTAGTTTGGGACTATCGTAGTAAAAAGTTTTTTACAAAATAAATAGTTGTTTCTGTACCTGTTTTTAGTACTTTTCTAGTATTAAATATATATTTGTATTCATATTTTACATCTTATTATAAGTTATTTGCTCTCATTATTAGTCCTCGCCTTTTTTTGTTACTATTAAAATATATTACATTGCTAAATATTAGAAAATGTACAAGCACTAAAAACACCCTTACCAGTTACACTGCTTATTCTTCTCCGTCTACGTTTGGGTACAGGTCAGGTAAGGAATTTGCAGCATCTGGCCTGTTCTCATGTTGGATTAGATTGCCTACTATTGATTTATCAGCGGGCCAATGGAGGTGATACTGCCCTAATCCAGTAGTCGTCCTTAATGCTTTTACTGTGGTAGAAGTTTAAGATGACCTTGAAACTTACCATAGTTATATAAAAATAATTTTAAACATTCTAATACAACATTATCACTCAAATGACGCTTGAAACACCCCTTCTTATCTGATATTGATATATAAAATATGTTAGCTTCTGTAAATATATTTCCAAGAATAATAAACAGTTTGGTGTGACAAGTGAGCTAAAACCGCTCTAATAGTTAAACTCAACATATTTTCTTATAACTTTTAGTTATTACTTTGGTTTAAACTATTAGTAACGTTTATAGAAGTCTTGTATACTTTCGTATCATAGTAGCTCATAAAACAGGGTAACCTTTGATGAATGTAAATCAACTATAATACAATTTTAAGGGAATATTACCCGTTAAAAAGATGTTTGATCAACTTGATTTGACTGACAGCAAATCTAAAATTAAAATTTCTACATAAAATACGTTAATTCTAGTGCATTTACATTATAGATGATACCAGAAGATAGAAGTTTTACGGATATCTGCAATTTGCACAACAGTTATTTGCAACAGCTCTCGTATAACCACTTCGCATTTTTTACGTCATATAAAAATAAAGTGTTTCCATGTTTCGTATTTATACGTAAAATTTACTTTTACACATTGTTACCGTTTAAGATGAAAATATAATGTGTAAATACCAGTTGGTGAAATTCCTTTTTATTTTTTGATATCGTAAACACCAATTAAGTTTCTTATACGTATTCTGTAGTAAAGTGCATATCTTATAAAAGTGGATTTGTTTTGTTTGCATTAACAGAGCAAACATATTTAATTAAGACGCAAAGGGAATGATTTACTTAAATCAATCGTAATTTATTAATCCTTATGTTTATAGTACATAACTTCATTCTATTCCAGGTTCTGTAGAAGTTGATTATCATAATACGTAAAGGAGAATACATATAAAGAAGTGAAAGTTTGTAATAAAGTTAATATTATCTTGTTAAGTTGCTTACTGGATTGTTGTATATATGTGTACAGGTATTCAACTGACATTTTGTCACTGGCAACATTAGCACTACAGAAATATTAATGTAGTGTAATTTATCGGGACAACCAAAATTAACGTTGTTTTATAGCTGGTATATACTCGCCAGCCAGGTAAACCTACATTGGGTAAAACGACAACCGTGTCGCTCATACGAATATCCAGGAACTACAGAAAATTATGAGTTATTGGTGTAGACGCTTGGGTCAATAGGTTTCGTCTACTACAACGGATGATTGTTGGATAGGGTCATGCATTATTATTTTTAAAGGCTGAAATCAGCTAGGTTGTATTTAAGAGAGTGCTGTCCTTTGCCAGCTTTCACTTGGAAGATGATTAAACAGGGATAGCAAACCCCCTTCATCCAAGGTGTTATGACATATATAGTCCGCTAACCTTCCTAATATTAGCAGCAAACATGCTCGCAACAAAGCTTAATTTAATTATCCTAATTATTCTGTCACTCCGAATGAAAGTGCAAAGTAAATTTTAGGACTAAGTCAAATGAGAGGTTGTGTTTAAGCAACTTTTTCTAAATGTAAAGATGTTAGCGGTAGTTTTAATGTTTTATGTTTTTAATGAACTTTTGGATGTACTTTTTCTAAAAAATATGTGCCTTAAAAGGATGTACTTTTGAACACATATTTTCACCAGAATCCACTTTTATAAGATATGCACTTTACTACAGAATACGTAGCTGCAGAAAGTTGTTAATAATTTAAATAACAGTTGGGAATTATTTTGTAACTTTGTCAGAATTATTGGATATGTAACGTTCATTTGTATGCTGAATATTCACGAACATTAAAGTAGAAATAGTGAGTATTAGTTTGAGACAGAATATATAAATGGAATTAATAACAGACTAACCTGTACACCCATAAATATTTGTCACCTTGTTGTCCTATATTTTCATCATCAAACATCCTGTATATGTTACCGAGTAAAAATAGAATTTGGAATACAATATATTTTTAGGTTCAAATGAAACCATATTTAATGAAACCGTTATGGATTACCATATAGTTTTATCTATAACGCAAAGTAAAAAATTGTCTAATAAAAGTATGATGCCATTAGAAATGTTGAAGAGTTTATTACATTGGATGAATGAATTTTAGAAAACAAGGTAGGTTTTAAATGAAAAGTAATATTTTAATTTATTACGCTTTAAAGAATTATTTTATTAAATACGAGTTTATATTATACTTTAATAAGCCCACAAATACCTATTAAAAATATTAAGTAAAAATAAAAATACGAAAACTATACTGTTTAAATATATTCAGATCCTCATTCTTTCTTGAATTAGTTATATTGGTTTATAAACATTTGGTGAAGACTTTAAAATTGATACGATAAAGTACTTTAAACACAGTACTGAGTTTCAACATATAATATTTTGTATAAATAACTTAATAAACCTGAACCACATACATAATCCTAGAGCATAGTTTAAAAAACAAAAACAAACATAATTAGCAAAAGAAGAAAAAATATTTTTTTCTGTATAAAAAAAAACATAACAGAAATATATCTTCAAGTACTCATTAAAAGAACTATTACGAAACAATAAAAGCGTATTGAAGCTGCTTTAAATATTTGCTCTAATTCTTAATAAATAAGTCATTATTAAAAAAGATCTGTAGCTATATTTAAAAGCTTGTATTTGTCCAGATATTTTAATGTGTGAAAAATTAGAAAAACACCCTTCCAACAAAAAGTGATACTTTAATATTGGCAACGGATAAAACAATGAAAGTTAAGAACTGCGTGAGTTTCTCTCACAATGTTTATCTCGTAATTTTTCCCAGTCTGCGAAGAGTTAGAAATAGGTTATTCTTCTTTACTGCAATTATCAAGAAAGTTTATATCAATCACGACTTTAAGAATCTGTAATAAAATAAACAACATGTTACGCCCATTTAAAACAAGAAACTTTTGGCAATTTTTCGGTAATCAAATAAATAATAAATTTGTATTTTTTTCTATATAGCATTAACTAAATTAGGGGGTTTAAGGATCAACGAAAACAAATTAAAAATAATAGATATATTCAGGGCAGTTTAAAAAAAAGTTTTAACTTTTACAGTTAACGATCTGCAATGTTTTACAAGGCAAAAAATATATTAACTATAATTTTAAACATAGTAAACTTTATAATTATCACTGATTAGCATTTTACCCCTAACTTCACAAAAAGTTACGTAAGCTCAACACAGGAACAACTGTGGTAGGTTGCCTTCGTTTGCCCAGTGGGAGGCGAAAGATCTTCTCTTGGGTTCGTGGCGAGGGAGGTTGTATAAACTTTCCAAAATAAAACAACGGAGTCGAACTAATATATGATTTATTAAAATTAGCACACTCTTTGGATTAGATTAATAAAATAATTAGGTTTGATTAATACATAATTAAGAATTTAGAATTTGGCTTCCGAAAAATTAAAATATGGATAGAGAGAGAGAGGGGGAGAGGGCCTAAGTTAACGTCCTGTCGCGTTCCGCACAAGTTAGCCGACTCCCCGAGCATCACTTCAACATCGCCCGATCCTCCCGCTGCCAAAGCTCCGGACCAATCAGAGCGCGTTTCGTCTTAGGATGGTACTCTGAGAGGTGCTGCCGCCTAGGTGATTCATTTAGTAATTAACGAAGTACATGGTGCTTTTAGACTGCTCAAGGCCTGCGTACAACACAACTATTGCTGATTTCAGCGCATTCCATACACGTGGCTGCGACAACACCGGTGTCGTCGCATCACCGCGGGCTTCAATTTAATGCATATACAGGGTGTGGCAGAACTCCTGTCCCTTTCTTCTGAAGTGGCCTTAACGCCTATATTTTCCTATATTAATCCGGATGACACTTGATGTGTACGGCAGCATTGTTATATATTTGGGAGGTCTTTACCAGTATAAAGGTGGTTAAGATAATCACTAAAGTAACAATAAGACACCTTCGTAGTATTAGGTTCAACTAATTTATTTGTTGAAATTTTGGGGCGTTAACACCCGAGGTGTCACACTCCCCCCACCTTTAGATCATGCTGCCCTCAGCATTGAGTACTTGTGGAGTACCGAAGAGTTCTTATTGTGCCTCCCATCCTAGCCAAACGTACAACTGCCACCCAGTCTACATCTGATCCTTTTTTTTTAATTAATTGGTATGCCACAGGTAGATGCATTGAAAATTTGAAAAAGCTTCAACATTACTATTAATACTAGGGACGGAATTTCGACTCGAAAATTAAATTCGGACACCTATTCGCGACTTAGGCCTTCTCTCTTTACAACATTTACATAATATTCTCTTACTCACTATCACAACGGTCTCTCTCTTTATACTATTACCGAACTACATACATACATACATATATAAATATATATATATATATATATATATATATATATATATATATATATATATATATATGGCTTAAAACCAAAACACACCCAAGTTAAAAATATCAAAACACACAATTACAAAAGAAAAACTTAGGATCTCTACAAGAAGAAATAAAAACATGTCATGAATAACAGAAAATGAAAGAAACTTAACACTATAGACTACCTAGTTTCTTACTAAGGTCAAAGGACCCGTCTCCCTTAGGCTAACGAATTCTTAAGATCTAAGATTACTAGGCATTCAAACGTCCACAACCATTATGACATCCCTACAACAAATACATTGGCATCGCAATAGCGACAATACAATATGTGATTTAAAATTAAGCTAACAGGGTGACTGCCGAAAATTTTATTATTATTGTTATTTTTTTTTATTTATTTTTTTTTTTTTGCCCCTCTGGGTTAGTGCATTTCATGTACCCTTAAAAGAAAAACCAATTATAACAAAGTAATTGTTCCAGGCACATGTATCATAATTTGGAACGCTACTCCCTCATTCTTGGATAAGCCTCATGAGATTTCACTTGGGGCCGGTTGCCTCGGTCACCCCTAATTTTGAAAGTCACCCGGACTGGTCCCTTGTAAAAGATACAGTAAAATAGAAAATTCAGTAATTGTAAACTTAACACTAAATGGAGCTGCTCATCAGGCTTACATAGAAGCCGCGGAGTTCTCCTGACACAGGATTGACCTTCCGTAGCCATCAGTACAAGCAACCTCGCAGTAACCGGCAAGTCAGCTCCCTAACTCTAGAAATACTGATTGACTACGTCTAACCATTGACCCCCTTTCAACTTACATGTGACACAAAAATTCCTTAAATAACAGTTACATTTTCAGTGAATACATAAAATATGAATAAACACAAGGGTTAATACCCTGCCTACTATCTTAATACAATTCTGCAGACCTGGTAAATACATCTTTTCTGTCTTGCTAATGGGGTCCGGAAAATCCCTTAGCAAGACACTCTCAACGGCGTTATTACTGGAATGTCACTTCATTTTAAATTTAGGAAAGTTATTCGAGCTGTTTCAGTGTATCTATAGTCCGGTTGGGGAGTTGAATGGAAAGGGTATTTAGGTTTGGGGGTGCCGGCTTTACCTTCCCATAGATACCAGTTTGACTCGAGCATTCTTGATCCTCTTAGGATATGCTATTTATTTTAATAGAATGTTCAAAGAATTATAGTGACTCTGCCATTACCAGTTTGCGTTAACATACATACACAAGTCAAAACCAAGTGATCAGCATACAGAGATCATCAACAAACATATTAGGGGATCCCCAATCACTCTTCCACCATGTCTCTACGACTAAGAATCCAGAAGCACTTGTTTCAGTCTCGACACAGGTTGATCTCCGGTTTTTTTTAAGTAATACACATACACACATCCCGATGAAGTCGTAAGTTTGCAACTAATTTCACACTTACTTAAAGTGTCCAGGGCCCAACCTTCCACTCCTTGTTAGATTACCGTACGGTCAGTTTGATGTCAGTTGCGGTTCGTGGGGTTGACATACTCCCACTTTGGTCTCGATCAATTTCGCCTTGATCAGCATCTGGTCTAGGGACAGTGCGTACAGTCTCCTCAAGGGTCTGGAGAGGCGACTCTGTCAGGGCGGCCTGCGGATGCTGTGTGCTATCTCCCAGGGCGGCACGGAGCAGGTCGGCAACTCGCACCCTCCATCTTAGCAACAGAACAACAACAGTTAACACCACAACAAGAGACGTAGCACTAAACGTTGCATACTTGATAACCATCCGTCTGTGATAGTGGGACCTAAGTAATTGAACTGTAACCTCTAGGGAATATTCTTTAACACTTAGGGTGCCCAGCTGATCATCTAGTCCCTGCAGGACTTTCAAAGTTTCATTTACATCATGTACCAGTAAGCTGTGTTCTTCACTACTGTACATCCCATCAACTTCTGGGAAAACAATCTTTCCAAATTCACTCGAATACGAGGAGCTGCCGATAAATCGGGCAGGCACCCTGTACCCATCAGCAATCAGATCACATCTGTCTTGCTTCGGTATTTCACCCTCACCTTTCAGGGTGATCGCACTTACATTCAGGTTCGCATCACGCCCAAAACAATTTAATATAACTCGTGTTTTCTTTTGATGTGGCGTAGAGCCAGCGGGTAGGTGTTCTAATTAGAACGGGAGACTGTAAGCCAGATATCAACTTTCTACTACATAACGTTACGTGTTCTTTCATTAATAAATCTACTACACAGTTGGGTCGTTTGTAGACGCTTAATAAGGCGTCTGACAACGGAAACACCGTGAGTTTGCCAAATTTACATTCCCTTGCAAATATTTCTGGTGAATAAACCGAATAAGTCTGCCTGTCTTTACTAATCACAAGTTTTTGATCTGCCACTTCCCATTTCACCCACTTTGCGAGTGAAGGGTCGTAAACAGGATAAACTATCACATTGAAAATTTCAAACAATTGATTATCATTTTTCAGGGGTAGCTTAATTAATACCCTCAATTGAGAATTCGTTACATATGATTGGATTGCGTCAAATTTGTAGAAAGAATTTGTCAGGACCTTCAAGAACTGATGGGGAGGCAACAGGTTACTGGTCCATTTTTCCGGCAGCTAGATCCTCAATGGCCAGGTGAAGCCTGGCCATTCTCTGGACAGCTAGATTAATAGCATCTTTAACCTCCGAAAGGGCTGATTTCAGCTTCAAGTACTGAAAAAGGGTTCTCAACTGGTTGGCATATATAAGTTCTCTGATATAATTACGGGCCATAGTTATGTGCATCACCTCGTGATATTCTTTTATGGTAGAGATAATTTTGTTTATTGCTCTAGAATGGTTAGAAATTTCCGATTGCATATTGCCTAAAACGGTTATTTTGGTCTTTAGTGTTATGGGAAAGGTCATCACTTAGATTTTCTATTTCATTTATCCTACTATTGGTTAATTCCAGGTCACTATCCGTTTGCAGTACCAAACAGAAATTTTAGTACCTGGCCTCCCACATCGATTAAGCCTCGCTTTTGCCGAGAACTAGATACTAAGGTAGTCAAGTCACTGGTTTGGCCGACATAGTCTGCTACCAGCTGCTGCAAACCTACATACTCGTACCTGAATCCTGCTTGTAATCCTCGTACCGGAGAATGCATGCTTACGTTCCTCGCTAAGAGGTCCTGAAAGAACTCATCGTACTGACCTTTTACCTTGAATAGCAATATACTTAGGTTCTGGTTTTCCTCTTCTACTTCCGTCAAGTTGTACTGCATTACTATGGTCCAATGGCTGTCGGTGAGGAGCACATCTTCCTCCTTTTCGAAGACGACACCTCGGTGAAAACCCCAGGCGACTCCAAGCGTAAATAACATGCCAATTAGGCCTATAACAGAGGCAATGGTATTTTATACAGCAAAAATAAAGTTGACATCTCGCCTAATCCCGGGCTACGTAGCGAATAAACTACCGCTTATCTATCAAAATAGATTTATGAGTCTAACAAAATCTCCCCACCTTCCGGGTACGCGCGTATTTCTCTTTGGGCGTTGCAACCTATCGGAGGGTCCGGCGACTGCTACTGGGTTCCCCGGAACACCTGCTCGATCTTCTACCTCATCACTGCCATCTTCCACCCTATCACTTGCATCTTGAGGGCTAGGGCCACGTGGATACACTGCCTGTTGGGGAGGAACGGGAGCTCTCCTCATGCAGGGCTTGATCCTGTTTACATGGACAGTCACTTCTCTTTACGGATTTTCAATACCACGTTCAACGGGGACAGTACTTTAACTATTTTGTACGGCCCGTTCCACAATTTAGATAACTTCTTAACTCGGTGCCGACCTACATTAGGCACGTGTAGAAAGACCATCTGCCCTTCTTCATATTTCAATTCTCGAGCCTTCTTATTGTTATTGCTTCTCATAACGGTCGCGAGCTGCTAATTTCCGTTTCTCAGCGATTTCAAACTTCTCTATGAGCTTACTTCGCAGGGTTTCTACATGATCATTGTAAAGATCATCGCTTTCGGTGATGGTCAGATCAGCCTCCATGGGCATTTTCATCTTCCGGCCAAAAACCATTCCAAATGGAGAAAACCCTGTCGACTCATGACTCTGGGAGTTGTACGCCACGTAGGGAAGGTACTCGTCCCAATCGGTCTGATGTCGATTCACAAAATGGCTCAGCATGCGCGCAATAGTCGAATGCACTCTCTATAAACGGCCGTTCGACTGAGGTCGGAATCCTGTAGTTTGTATCTTACGGACATGTAATAACTTACAGAGCTGACTAATTAGGTCAGAGGTAAAGTTCGCACCCTGGTCAGTAATAAGAGCCTTTGGTACGCCAAACTTTGTTATTATACGTTGTGCGAGTGCTCGCGCGACACTTTCTGCCGTTTGATCGGGCAACGGGATGAATTCGCAATACCGTGGAGAAATGGCCCATTACACTTAAAATGTAAACGTGACGAGACTCACTGAGAGGTAGTGGTCCCACTAGGTCAGCTGCAATCACTTCAAAGGGCTCTCGGGGTTCGTTGAAGATTTTCCCTAGAGGCGCTTTAGCTTGTCCACAATTAGTCCGCTGATTACAGCTACGACACGTCCTAACGTAGTCTAGCACGTCTTTGTCCATCTTTTTCCACCAAAATTTCTGTCGTACCCGTTCCAATGTTTTTGCTACTCCGGCATGTCCGGCAGTAGGCAAGTCATGATTCATCCGAATAACTTCCGGTACTAGAGATGCCGGTACTACAATCTTTTGCTTACCCGAACTCAGACGGTACAAGATTTTCTCGGGACTCATGCGAAAACTCTTGGCCTGTCGTAAGCCTTGCACTACAGGGTCTTCTCGCTGTCGTGTCCTTACTACATCAAGGTCGACAATGGGGAGCACATCCTTCCTCATCGCGTGTACCGATCGGCTGAGCCCATCTGCGTTACTGTGCATTTTCCCGGCTTTGTGTTCCACTGTGAAATCAAACTCTGCTAGCCTTAACGACCACCTCATCAATCTACTGCTAGGATCTTTAAGGGAAAGCATCTCACTTTAGAACAGCATGATCGGTAATGACCTTAAAAGGGCGGCCTAATAGGTAGCATCTGAAATACTTGGTACTCCAGACCAAGCTAAGCAATTCACACTCAGTGGTCGAGTAATTCTTTTCAGCCGGAAACAACGTCCTAGAACAATAGGCTACAGGGTGTTCTTCTCCATCTATCTCCTGCGATAGGATGGCTCCCAAGGCAAACATACTCACAACCGTGGCCAATACGAAAGGTTTACTAAAGTCCAGGTACACTAGCACGGGTGCCGAGGTCAGTTTTTGTTTCAAACCGATCGAAGGCCTCCTGACATTCGGGTGCCCATACAAATTCGCGTCCCTGTTTTGTCAATTCAAAAAGTGGTTTGAGCGATCGTAGCGTACCCATCGATAAAACGCCGATAATAACCAGACAGGCCGAGGAATGACCTTACGTCCGTTACGGTCTTTGGCACAGGGAAATCGCACACGGCTTTAACCTTACCCGGGTCTGGTCCTACCCCTCTCTTTGTTATAACATGGCCAAGGTAGTTCACCTCGTCAACCACAAAATTGCATTTACTTAACTGAACTGTCAGATTTACTCCTTCTAATTTGGAAAATACTTCTTTTATTGCTTCCAGGTGAGAAGGCAGGTCCTTTGAGAATAAAACTATATCATCCAAATAGACCAGGCATTTGTCACCCTTCAACCCCATCAAAACCGAGTCTATTAGTCTTTGAAAGGTAGCGGGGGCGGTGCTTAATCCGAACGGCATGCGCTGGTACTCATAGTGCCCTCCTGGCACATTGAAGGCGGTCTTGGGCCTACTTTCTTTGTCAACTTGTATCTGATGGTACCCCGACCGAAGGTCTAAAGTGGTTAAAACTGTGCAACCACCCAACGAATCCAAAGTCTCCGTGATGTTAGGGAGAGGGTACACGTCCTGAGGTAGTTACGGCGTTTAACCCCCGGTAGTCAACACAAAACCTCATCTTAGGGGTACCGTCTGGGGACTTTTTAGGCACTAGTACCACTGGGGAGGCCCAAGCACTTTGGCTAGGAACAATGATGCCCTTGTCCAGCTGGTCTCGGATAAGACCATCGAGCACGGCCTTCTGATGGTGTGGCACGCGGTAGGCTTTCTTATAAATGGATGCCGCGTCCCCAGTTCGGATTACATGTTCGACAGCAGACGTACAACCAAGGGGTTGGTTGTCCCTGAAAGCCAAAACATGTCCATACTCCATGAGAGTGGATTTCACCAGAGCCCGTTCTTTTGGTGGGAGATGAGTCAGCTTCGCATCTATGCACGTCTCAAACTCTGCCTCATCCCACCGTTCAACCCTTCCGACCCTTGCCTCCGCTACTTTATGACTGAATAGAACCCTGTCTTTAATAATTCGTGCTAAATTTAGCTTCCCCTCCTCATTTAAGTGTAGTCCGTGCCTCGTATACCAACGTCGATTCATTTCCCCTTTTAGATCCAAGAAATTAATTTTCCCTCGACTTTGTTTTCGTTACATTTTGGACGATGGCTTTGAGGAGGCCATTCGCGTCACTCAGTTCAGTCTTAAGATCCTTATCATAGCGATCAAATATGGAGAGCACTTTGACAGTCGCTTCCCATTTCGTCGGCAAGGGCTACAAAAGCCTGCTGCAAGGTCAACGGATAAGGCTTTGACTTATCTACATCGTTTGTCCCACCTATTACAACTACCGTGTCATTGGCAGTCAATTTGTTGAGCAAATTGCCTAGTCTTGATGTTACGTGTTTCAATTTACCGTTAGGCAGGAAGAAAACTTCAACATCAACATTCCGCGGCAGTCTCTCTGATATAATACTCTGCAGGCCCCTACCATGGGCTGTCGGCTAAAATTACCAATTTACACTGAGCAGACTTTTTGATCCTCCTCGCGGGCAATATTGCTAACAAGAGTCCCTAATTTTTGATTTTTCGCCAACGTGACTTCCTCAACACTCACATTCACGGTTTTGATCCAACAACAATTTTGTTCTTTTTTTGTTTAGTCCGGGCTATGTAGACGCCATGCATTACAAATTCACCGGGCTCAATCATTACTTCTGCGCCTTCTAACTCGTCTGGTTTTGTGGTGAAACGACTAGTTTTTACACGAATGATCTTTTCACAACGTGGTGGGATTTTGACCTCGTTGCAACAGTACACATAGCGCTGTGTCTTTGGCTGCGTACTTCTCTCATCACTGCGATTAGGGTCTGGCACGGTTTTCTCCCCTTCTTAAACAGTTCAGCCAAATGTCCTTGCCCAGCAACCTGAGCACGCCGCGACCTACGCTAATCTCTCCATCTCCCTGTCCCAAAATATCGCAGCCTAGCACCGCTAAATACCCCTTTGGAAGATTCCCTACGACAAAATCTCCTGGTACTTGAACTCCCGGTTTTAGGTTCAAGGTTACTCGCCGGCGTCCATATGTTTTAAGTACTTTTCCTGAAATTCCTCTTAATACCACGTCTGATTTTAAAAGGTCAGAAGAGGAGGCTCCCCGCTTCAATAGGGACACCTGCGCTCCTGTATCAATTAAAAACTTTACCCTCCGCGTTTTCAATCTGGCCAATTGCCACTAAATCATCAACAAGTTCACAAACTATGGGCACTGTCCTTATCTCCTTTCGGGTGGTAACATCTTTCTTTGTATTGGACCTGATCGTTAGTATCGCCTTCTGAGGTTTGCTGGGAAGCAGGATCCTCTACTTGCGGGGTGTCATGGCGGCGCTCCCACTTACCCCGGCCTCGTTTCCCGAACGAGGGCCATTTTTGTTCAGCCTAACACAACAATCTCGCTGCATATGGCCTACTTTGTTGGAACGCCAGCATACTAGCTTATCAGAGGAAGATATTTTACTGTTTTTACATTCCCTAGACATATGCCCTTTTTCATGGCAGTTGTAACACGTTACGTCAGCCTGCCGAGCTGTTTGGAATATTTTCCTATCCGGTTGAGGGTGAGCAGCGTCACGCGTTGGCCTACGTCTTACGGGTGTATAAGCTAGGTCCGGCTCCATCACGTCATGGTCCCTATGCACATTGCGCTGTCCTACTGACCGGAAGCGTCCCGCTTCTGCCTTGCGACCTAGTTTCCGCAGCTGTTCGATCGATGTAACATCAAATAGAGCTAGCCTATCCTCGAAGTTGGGGATTTAGATTATGATACATTTGCCGCAGCCTAGCTTCTTCGGGCACGTTGGTAGCTAGTCGCCCGTACAAACCCTCCATCGCCGCAATGAAGAGGTCGATTGACTCGGTCTCTCCTTGCATTCTGTTAAAAATCTCCTGCTGTAACCGGATGTCATGGTCGGGTGGCTGGAAGACTAATTCCAGATCCTGACACAGCTGTTCCCAGGTATTTTATCCGGCCTATTGTGGATTGAGATACCACACTAGGGCTGGTCCCGAGAATAGGTCTACAGCAGACTCAAAAAGTTCGGTAGGGGTCACGCCCCTAGCTCTCTTCGGAATTCTTCAACGCGTTGGAGGAAACGCCCCTACGCTTTGTGATCTTCCGTCAAACATCAACCCCCATTTGTAGACGGGCACGGCTCGTGTGCGATGGTACGAGTCATGTGGCACCGGTGGTACGGCGCTTGAACTGACCGGCTGTGTGCGTTGGTCAGCCGGGCTTGGTGCCGAATCCCCTACATTAGCTTGATTCGCCGCCACGGGCGCGGTTGCACGGAGCGGTTGCCTCTTGTTGGTTATAGGCTCACTATCTACGATCTCCTTACCATCCTCACTCCCCCATTTCTACTGCGCCCCTTCGTTTCACTAGCCGCATCACAAAGGCGTTTAGCCTCACTCAACAACTTTCGCTGGCGTCCCTCGTCCGCCTCGGTTACTACTGGGATACGTTGAATCCTGAGGTAGTTGTGCCATAACCGGGCCTGAAGCCGCTGGCCTTCCGTATCCGTATATTCTCCCTCGTATTCGTCAATGGATGCCGATAACCTATTTAGCTTAGCCTCACAGGCCTCTAATTCCCCTTCCACGTCCAAAGATGCCAAAACAGCCGGGTCTACAGGCATGTTGGCCTTGACACATTTGGTCAACCCCGTTTCCGTAGGTCCTCTGCGCTACCGGTCGTAAGTTGCCCGCGGATTTTTAATTCATATTGGTTTTCCTCTTTGATCAGAAAGTAGGGATTCATATTGATGGCCGATACTAAATTCCAAAGCGAAAAAGAACAAATCATCCACTGAACTGGCCAATTAATGTGAAATATTTTTTCAAATTTACAAAACTACGTATATTTTCTATGTTTTCACCAATCAAATTAAAATATGAATTTATAATTCCCAAATAATTATCACTGCGTTCTTTGGGAGTTCACACACCTAAATCTGGACGTTGTCGGATTTCAAGAAGAAAAGGAGATAAAACAAAATTATCAAAGTCCCATTGTGACAAAAATCTAATTTAAAAACCATATCTTTAAATTCCAAATGATCACAAGTCGTTTGCAGTGTTCATTAAATATTTAAAGATAATTCCCACTTCCCGAAATTCAGCTCACTACCTAGGTGAATTGTTTTAAGTTCCATAAATTTTTGTCGTTATCAAAGAATTTCCCTTCTTTTTTAATTCACAAGTCAAAACAAAAAAAACTGTTTATCATAGTACTTAATTCCTAAGGAGATCGGAGTGATCTGGGCCCTTTGACCTGATAGCAAGAATAAGCCATTGAAACCGACTCTCTTATTTTAAAAGGAGTGTTATAGTATTATTTATTTCAATTTAATCAATTTTTTTGTGTTAATCAATAAATTCAAATTAATGACTTATTTCCACTAACGCCCAGGCATAATTCAACTCACTCATAGACCTCCTCCTTAATTTATGTGTATCGTTAATTCCACATGCAATTAAGACTAGGTTAATTTAAAAGCTTTTTATTTATTAGGTTAATGTGTTAATATATTCTACAAACTTATTTTTTCAATAAACTTATATTTTCAAACAACTGTCCCACTATTCATCACAATCACCATGACAATGCAGAGCTTTTAGGCTGGCAGCCCCTAAACAGTAATTTTTATTTATCACCAGTGGCATCACTGGCCATCAATTTTTACAGATTCGAACAATCTCGTGTGTAGCAGCACAGCAGCTCTAAGCGTCACTTTCATTCAACAACAACGGACATCTTGAAACGTAACTCTGGTAATAATTAATACAAGTTAATATGCCACCTCAAACAATGTAGATTTCGAATTAATATTTCCCCCGACCTACAAAAATAATTATAATACCATTATAGTTTTCCCTTTCTCTCTCTCTCTAACAAAACTCTTACATCAATTAATTAACACTTTATCTCTTCAGTAATATTCATTCATAAATCACCAGTCACACGCCATTATGGCGGGTACCTTACAATAACACTGTAGTGGGGGGGGGGGGGGTTCGGAACTCTTAGCGTGGTTTAATGGCCGCCAGTAATTTCTATTACAATTATTTCAATTACTTCAAAACTCTCTAATAAATTCAAAAACTACCCTCTTTTCCCTACGGGACACAAAAATGTTTGTAAGATGAAATTGCAGTTAATTAAAGTGAAATATTTTCTTCAAAAGTGTTAGATTTGAATTTTGGAAAAATTAATTAAGAAGATTAATGCTGAATTTATTCAATCACTTACCTCGCATCTTGGTGACGTTCTTGCAGTCAGTACCAACCCCGCACCTGACACCAGTTTGTGGTAGGTTGCCTTCGTTTGCCCAATGGGAGGCGAAAGATCTTCTCTTGGGTTCGTGGCGAGGAAGGTTGTATAAACTTTTCAAAATAAAAACAACGGAGTGGAACTAATATATGATTTATTAAAATTAGCACACTCTTTGGATTAGATTAATAAAATAATTAGGTTTTAACTAATACATAATTAAGAATTAGAATTTGGCTTCCGAAAAGTTAAAATATGGATAGAGAGAGAGAGAGAGAGAGGAGAGAGAGAGAGAGAGAGAGAGAGAGAGATGAGAGAGAGAGAGAGAGAGAGAGAGAGAGAGAGAGAGAGAGAGAAGAGAGAGATGAGAGAGAGAGAGAGAGAGAGAGAGAGGGCCTAAGTTAACGTCTGTCGCGTTCCGCACAAGTTAGCCGACTCCCCGAGCATCACTTCAACATCGCCCGATCCTCCCGCAGCCAAAGCTCCGGACCAGTCAGAGCGCGTTTCGTCCTTAGGATGGTACTCTGAGAGTGCTGCCCGCCTAGGCGATTCATTTAGTAATTAAACGAAGTACATGGTGCTTTTAGACTGCTCAAGGCCTGCATACAACACAACTATTGCTGATTTCCAGCGCAGCGCATTCCGTACACGTGGACTGCGACACACACCGTTGTCGTCGCATCACCGCGGGCTTCAATTTAATGCATATACAGGGTGTGTCCAGAACTCCTGTCCCTTTCTTTTTCTGAAGTGGCCTTAACGGCTATATTTTCCTATATTAATCCGGATGGCACTTGATGTGTACGGCAGCATTTTAATACATATTTGGGAGGTCTTACCAGTATAAAGGTGGTTAAGAATAATCACTAAAGTAACAATAAGACACCTTCGTAGTATTAGGTTTCAACTAATTTATTTGTTTTAAAATTTTGGGGCGTTAAACACCGAGGTGTCACACAAACCACTTCTTGTTCGAGTAAAATTGTATTTGTAATGCCCATAATGAGCTTGACTTGTTTCCCTGATCAAAGAAATATATAAACATGCAATGCACTGGTCTGAAAAGCCTAGTTCTGATAAAATATGGAAGACATCTAGTCAGTTTTTACAAATTAAGAAAATTTTTTGACATCTGCAATTAGTGTTGCAACCAACACTTGCATAGTCTATATTTAGTTAAAAGCATGTTGTCAATGAAACTTTTTTATTTCCTGTATGGATATTTTCTTACTCTGCGCTCAACACAGTGAAGTTTTTAAAGAAGATTTTTTATAATTTTTGTTAGATCTTCCTAAACCTAAACCAAACTAGGAAAAATTAACCATCCCTTTACGATGTTTTAATATCAAGTATAATGGCGTGGACTACTCTAATAAACAAAGTTTTCACAAGCTAGAAACAATGTAACCAAAACAGCTGTTAGTGTATCTTGAAATGGTCTCAGGTCCCTGAAATATTCAAAAGTACTTAACTCACTTGTGGTTGGTGGATAGAAATAGAGGTTATCTTTCTTAGAGTATATTTATTTGTTATGATAAACTTTTAATATTGGAAAATCTGATTTTTATTAACTTATTTATATAAATATTTGTTATGTACATATATACAATACTGTAATCAAAAATTGACCTTATAAACTCATATTCGTCCTAAAATGATAAATCATTTTACCAACTCTTATAAAATTAAACCGTTATACTATTCGAAATAGGTTTTAATATATCTCAGATGCTGTGTAGAGGCTCAATATTCTGTATTTATATATACCTTTGTTATAAATAAAAATGTAAACAATGTTAAGTAATATCCTAATACGTTCTCTGTGGATTTTTCTGGTTCTCGGCTGGACTGAAAGTTGTTATATAGGAGGATTTAAATATATCCACTCATAAGTTCAATAGAATCTATCATACATATTTGTAAACTTACATCTCTAGGCGTAATGATACATAGGGATCAATATCTTAGATCAAAGTGACAGAGATTGTGTAACAGAAATAGCGGATATTGCAGGTTTGGTAGCTTACACTACGTTAGCGGCACATACATACAGGATAGCTGCAATAATATGAGCCTTTGTTCTATAGCCCTACTTCAATTAAACCTTCAATAACAAAAGCGATAGAAATGTAATGGCGTATTGGAAACAAAGTAAGAAATTATTGCATACAATAATACATACTTCTTTACAATTTCTATGTATTTTAGGTGGTATATAAATGTTGCAGTAAAAATTTCTTCAAACAATACTAATTCATATAATTTATAGACACAGTGTTATTGCTGTACGACCAATTCTTAGTAAATTTGGCATGGAAACTGGCTATTTATTGTAATTAACTGACACTTCATTAAAGATTTAAAAATATATTTGAACATTATAAGTAAGTTCTTGAATAAAAAATATTTGATTATTAAACTGATGAAATATTGTTGATTAATGCTGCTATAAAAAATATTTTACTCGTAAGGTTTCAATTAAGTTTCCTGATAAGTATATTGCTAATGTAAACAGTATTTTGGTTTTGTAAGGATGAATTACAATACATTTTTCACATATAAACACGAAATCACAATTTATATCAATATCCCTTCCGGCTCAGTGGGGAGAAAGTTTATATTTCATACGAGACTTTACTCTAAAATGGCTATACTCAAGATGTATTATGGGATTATTGTTTGATTCTAATCTAATGTGACTAATGTGACAATATACTTTAATTAATGTTTGAATTTTAATACAAACGTAACATTGAAAAATGTAGAAAATTCATAATCTTGAAAACTGACCAGACATTTTCATAACTATATAAATTTATTTGTAAAAACTTGGGACTTAAAATTTATCGGAAATTTTGTTTCTAAACATATTCACTTATATTTTATACTTCTATAACCTAAACGGCCACTATGCTAAAAACTGGAAGGTTATAGAGAAATAAGTAGGATAAATATTGATTGAAGCTACCAGTTGTATTAAAATTATAAATTTTGAATTTATCTTTACAAATACTTTTAATAAAGAACTATCCCAAATGCGAATAGCCGCCATCTTGAAACCATATATAGTTTAAGACTAAGTAACGAACTCATATGAGTTACGTAAAAATGCTATATATAAAGTTTAGTGTGGAATATTTTACGGAAATATATATAGTTATCTTTACAAATAGTTTTTTTGCGACAACTGGTGCATTTTTTATACAGAATAATCTCACAATGTTGTGTGCTATTTTAAAGTCCTGTGCGCCGATTGTCTGAATACTTGACGTGATAAAAAACACACGTTGGAACAAACTTTATTGTAAATGATCTGAGATATATATTTTTTTCCTGCTATAAATGATAATAACAGATATATAACCATTCCTTTTCCCAAAGTTCGAATAGCCACTACCATGAAACCTATATAAATATCTGACACCATGGAGAAATATAAGTATGAGGGAACTTTATGATCAACTAGCATTTTTCATGAATAGTTTCCATAATATCTTAATTAAAGGTCACTAACTGAGTTTTTTTCACTAATGGGTTATCAGTTTACAAGGCTTTATTACTTATTATATAGTTTAGTATTACGATATACATTATGGTGGCAAACTCATTATATATTTCCGTTAAATAATCACTGGCCATTGGATTATATTGCTTTATTCATTTTGTTAAGTTAGCTCATTAAATTTTAATTGGATTTTAAAATATGAGAAGGAAGGAATATTCCACAGCCCTCGTCGTGGAACAGGCTTGGCCACGAATTCCATCAGAAAATTCAAGTATATTCCTCATTTCCTAAAGCTACATTTTGTATTATGCATAGGGTAAAATGAAGCACGATTCCAATCAGCATGTCTCCTATTCTAATGGTCTTTGAAATTTCTCATTACAGTATAGTCTCCTATAATACTAATGTTAAAATGTTTGCCAATGATCAGGAACATTTAAGGAGTACCTTATATACTTATGGAACTTAATCCAGACTTTCGAGTATCATGTTCTCGAGTCACCATGCTGACAGACAGATATAAACAGTAGTATAAGTATAGTTTATAAATGCTAATAAATGTTTTGTAAAAATTATATATTACATTTACATTTTGAAAATGGATATTGAAGAAATTAGTATTTGTGAATGTAAGAACATAGACATAACATTCAAGCCAAAAACTTTGCCAAAGCAAGGAAGTAGCTGAATGGCTATTGAATACGCGCCCTTTCAGTCTATTCCACGTACTATGGTAAAGCAGATTATTCCAGTTGAATCTCTATAGCAGGATTCCATCTCCTTGTAGCGAGTTAATTAATCACTCGAGAGATTCCTAAGTAATCAAATTATATTTTGATAAATATTTTAAATGTACTAAATTTATCTGTAGGTATTACCTATTGAAGAATTTGAAAGCCGTTTTAAAAATATAAATAATTTAGTTAAAAATCTAAATAGCAAATATTTGGATAATTATTGAGTTTTTGAAATGTTTTAAAATAATTTGTTAAACAATGTAAAAATAACCAACTGTGACATTAAGAATCTATTCGAGAAATTACCATTCGGTGATTTTGTGTCAGTCAGTATCTTTGGCTTTCCACAACTTGTGTACAACACCATGACGCATGGTATTTTCTCCGTAAAAAATGTGCATTCTCTGATGGTTTTCTACGGCACTATTCCTTTCTGTTAGGTGGAAACGAATAAAAGTACTTAACTTACATTTGGTGAGATTACAATAGAGTTGTGTCTTGTTTATACGATTTCAGCTTTTATTTTTAATTCAACTAAAAAAACTACATACAAACTAGTATGTTTTGTATCCATGTGGTTAGACTACTTACCAATAAACAAGTGATCCAAATTCGATTATTTATATGCATTAAATTAAAACATATTGTTGAAAATGGTTTAAGTAATTAAATTAATAAAGATATTACAAAAATTTTCTACTAAGAAAAAACCACGCATAATAAAAGGAACGTTTTATCATTTAAGTATATAAACTAAAGGTTAAACTTACAAAAAGAACACCATAAATAATTTAAAAAATATCTAGACAGACAGACTAAATACATAAACATATTTTTGATCCAATGCAATAGAATTCGGTTAAATACAGAATAAATAATACGTTTAATGAATACGTTCATTATGTGTACATGACTACCGAGCGGAGACAATGGAATTAGTAATTGATGTAAACAGCATACATGTCAACATTTCTGTAAAAGTATTTTAATTGTATTTTATTGCCACACCGAACAACAATACATTTTTGATAGCGCAATATTTAAATTTTGAATACATCAATGAATTCCTGGTATATATTGCATTGTAAATAACGTAAAACGTTAATTTTGCAATTTAAAACAAAGCAGTTTTACGCTACAGCACGTTTTTGAAAACAGGATTCCCTGAATTTGCATGTAAAACTACACATTGAGAGCTTATTTAAAAATGCTGTTTGTTTTAATATCTCACATTTAAAACATTATAGAAGTTCACAAATATTCTTTAAACAGTTATTTATGCTGTGGTTTTAACCAAGGTACTGTGTGATATAAAATAACGACGACACTCAGCCAACTCTAATGGAGTGACATTTACAGTCATAACCCTATGTTGCTTGTATAGTATATATAAGTATATAATAATTTTATATTTATTT
>NW_025784826.1:0-22301 GCF_021130785.1 Homalodisca vitripennis
TAGATATGGAAGAGGCTATAATCCTGGCGTACTGAACCGTACAGTCCTGTGTGTCAGCAACACACGGCGTCTTTCCTATTGGCGATTCGCCGAGTCTCAGTCTGAAGTATGGAGAAACTTTTGCGCAAAAATAGCATTGTTCCCTTACCATAAACAAACAAGTTCAAAGTAATACAACCAACAGATCCTCCTCTTCGATTGGAATTTTGCAACTGGTTAAAATTAGAAACCGTCAAAACATCATAGAACCATTTTATTCACTGATGAAGACTCAATTTACCCGAGATGGCGTCAACTAACCTTCCCAATGAAACACACTCTGGGCAGAGGAATAATCCACAGAGTACAAGCGTGCGCAACTTTCAACACCGATTTAGTGTAAATGTATGGTGTGGACATCATTCATGATCTAGTTAATAGGACCATTCATTCTCCGGAGTACATCTATATTCCCGCATGTACCTATATTCCTTACAGAACAACTACCACTATTATTAGAAGATGATCCATTAGCAGCAAGGTGCAATAGTATGTCTCAACAAGAAGGTGCCCCTGCCCAATTTTCCCATAATGTAACAATGCACTTAAACGAGCAGTTTTCCCGGGCGATGGATTGGTCGCGGGTGGACCACCCAACTTGGCCCACCCAGATCACCAGATCTAACACTCCATTAGATTTTCTGTATATGGGGTTGAATGAAGAACCTGGTGTACCAGGAAAAAGTAAATACACGTGAAGAGTTAATAAAATCAGAATTGAAGATGCCGCCCGCACAAAATCACAAACAAACGTGTGCAGCGTTGCGGAGGATAACACGATCAATCAGAAAGCGAGACCGCTAAGTGTATTGAAGTACAAGGACTTATTTTTGAACAGCCAAACCTGTTATGAAAGTGGTACGTAGTATTATAAGCTTTAGATGAAAAAACAATAATTTAATTAAAACATAATTTAAATTGCATCCTAATAAATCTTATGTGAATGCTACTCCGAAATGTCATTAAAAAATTCGGTTTTCCTTTGCTTTGGAATTTCTTGCTTGGTAGAATGTTTGATTGTAAAAATTAAATTCCAGAAAAACTAATACTTCGCTGTTAAATAGCCGTGTGCCACATGATTTTATTCAGAATTAAATTTTTTCTGCAAGTTTCTTTGTAAATAATGTGAGTCATCCAATGCCTAATTTAAACAAAATAATTGTCCCGTTATTATTTTAAACCTTAAAAAAGTGTTTTCAATAATGTATTTTAGTTCTGTTTTTTGTATGTATAAGAAACAAAAAACTAACATGAGATACAGCTATGAGATGAACTTTATTTTCAATTTCTCATCTAAAAATCCGTTAGAAAAAGTTGCATTCGCCTATAAATATATCTTCTCTCATAAACACGCGGCAAATCATCATTTGACCTCCCTGCACACAATTTTTGGTCGAAATCTTCAATTGGTGTGCCATAAACTCCCAGTAAGGCGAACAAGCATTTTCCAGGACCCATGTTTATATGAACTTTTTTTCTTTATTTCTTATAGTACATATCAGCTCAGATAAGTTCCGGTAACACTAAACCGAATCAACCCTGTATATCTATATAAATATATATATATATATATATATATATTATATATATAGTATAATTTATATCTATATCATACATGTATACCAGAGTGATTTTTGATGGTCCTGGCACAGCTGGATTATAATTATAATGTATGAATATAATAAATCTACTTGTTGACATTCTCTTTAGACATACTCACCTTAAAATTATAATATATATATATATATATAATTTTTTAAGTGAGTAGTAAAGAGAAGGTCAACAGTAGATTTTTGCAACTGGTAATATAAGAACAAGGGAAATTCCAAAGCATGTTGACTCATGTTACGATAAACAGGACAAGACAGTTAATGATTGAATGCTGTCTCAAGTTTTTACACACGTCTAGCACACTGTCAAACAGCCGAAGGTGCACAGTTTGAACACCTGCTACATTAAAACAGGTAACTGTTTTTAGAATTTGCGTTAGTGTTGACTCATGTTACGATAAACAGGACAAGACAGTTACTGATTTTATTAATGTAAATTTGTCAAAAATATCTGCTAAAATAAACGTAGAGACCTCTAGTTTGCATTATTGGATTTCTTTTTTTATTCCCTTTAAAATGAGGGGTCAAATGATAGGGGTTTATTTGAAAATTTTTAGTTAGTCCCTTTACTCCCCTTTAGGAAAAGGGGGAGGCAACATTTTTCAACAACTTGAAAA
Organism: Homalodisca vitripennis; assembly: GCF_021130785.1. Lineage (NCBI taxonomy): Eukaryota > Metazoa > Arthropoda > Insecta > Hemiptera > Cicadellidae > Homalodisca > Homalodisca vitripennis. Next base: position 2,267 of record NW_025784826.1, read on the forward strand.
ATTAAAAAAATATGTTTATAATAGGTAGGGTCAAGGTTTCACATAGATATCTCGGGCCGTTTAAATTATATTCAGGTGTGCCAGGGCATAAAACTCACTCACTCTGTACACATATGTATATATATTTCTAATTGTATGCACACTGAAGAGGATCTTGGAAACTGTGAGATACATAGCAAGAATTAAATGAGCAAAGTTAAAACAAGACCAACAAATTTAATGTGGTGAAGTAGATTACTGGTTGAGTTGTTCACTCGCTGCGCTCAAAAATCTGTTTTTTGGTTTTTAACTTCACTATCAAACTATCACTGCTCTCCCTTTTCCAATCAATCACTTCTTATGCCAACTATCCGAATAATAGAATAACAAATTCCCTTCAAACAACCATACAAAAATGGGGTTTTTATGTATCAATCTGATAGGAACCACAAGGAAAAGTATAACATATATGGTATCGTTGCCTTCAAAAAAACTAATCAAACTGTCACAGATTTTAATAAGGGAGTGGTGACAGAGTGAAAAAATTGGAGCAAAAACTGCTTTTTAGCACAATAAGTGAACAACGCTACCAATAACCAACTTGACCACACATCAGCTACCTGAATAATAGAATAAAAATACCCTTCAAACAACCATACAAAAACGGGTTTTATGAATGATTTGATTGTAACCACAAAGAAAGTATGACATAAATGGTATTTTGCAAATCGGTACAAAATATACTATATATTTTGATAAGGTAAAAATTTCTCGTTGAATAAAAAAATTGTTTAATAATATTCAAAAAAAAGTTACAATATTTTTGAAAAGACACACACATATATATATATATATATATATATATATATATATATTATATATATATATTATATATTGTATGTATGTGTGTGTCTTTGTGTCATGATGGTGATTAGAATTAGCAGGTTTTTTTTAAAAATCTACCTATTAAAAGGAAAAACTATTTTACTTCATAACTATAGATTATAGAGAGACATATTCTGGAGCTAGAAACAAATTAAACAACTATAAACACTGATAAAAATATATAATTTTCATTTTTTAAGTTAATGGTTAGGGTTTCGGACTGTAAAAATATTTTAAAACGTTCAATGTCAAGGAGTACAGTGATTCAATTTAAGAGTGAAAGAGCTTATTAGCCAGTTGATAGCTAACATTTAGAACCTCATTAATTGAAGAGTTAGAACCTCATGCTCTAGCTATATAGTTAGTGTCAGGGTTATTAGGAAAAAATTACTTTTTGGCCAACAGGACACGATTTTTTGTCAAGTGTCTAATATAACTAGCACTAGTATTATAATGCATAAATATATACATTTTTGGTCTCTACATTTTTAATACATCAGTATATTTTAGTAGTACGTGTAGTAAGAATTCTGAAATGAAATTGGCCTCTCTTCGAAAGGAAACCTTTGTAAGAAATTGAAAGGTTTCTTCATCTCATGTTTGGTTGAGTCAGCCATGCGCTTGTTATAAAGTTTTATTCCCGGGAGTACACCTAACTTAGAAGTTCCCATTGATCAAATATAACGACCCTTAAACCTTTCTTTATTTACTTTATTTTACTGCCTTATAAGAAAAGCATGAAAATATGCCTCATTAATGAAAAATGTAAATGACTGAGGAAACCAAAGTTTAAAAGAACAAAGTTATATGAAAAAGAATAGACCGAAAAGAAGGGACTGGAGAAAGGCGTAGGGAACAAAGTCTTAAAAGAGAAGCAAATGAAATGTTTCGGAGTTCTAAATGGGAGAAGGAAAATATCTGCTTCCATGAGCATTCTGGCAGAATCGGATTGTTTTACAGGATCAAAATGAAAGCGTATAGTTAAGTTTAGAAGATAGAGGTCAATAAAATACAATGGTACCATATATAATGAATTCTATAACTTTTAGAAGATCTAGAAATAGATGTAAAAAAAATAATTGAGCTTACTTGTTTATTATCAAGTAAATAATAAGAGTATACTTAATCAAGATAATCTATAATAACAAGTTTATGTAGTCCATTAAAATATCGTTTTGCCCTAATAATGAATGCAAGTCACGTCAACGAGATTGGAAGCAAGCAACACATTATCCACCGATGCTAAGACGTGCGTTTGCATATTTAAAAGGAATTTAAAACCACCCGGGCATTTCAAATATGCTGGCATGGACTTCCAGTTGTGTGCCGTTATGCATAACGTCGTGAATTAGACATTAATCCATATCCCTTCTTGTATTTAACTACATATTAGTTAGAACATATAACTTGGTAGCTTTGTAATTGACTGAGATAATTGAAACCAAATATTTTTGTTGAGAATTTACGAAAAATAAAGTTTCATAAAGCAATTGTTTAGTAATATAGCATGTACGCACTTTCGGACAAGCTAACATTTCGCTAATATAAATTTTAGACACTATGAAGAACACATTTTAAACTTAATAATTTTCGATGGTCAAACACGAAAAATACGACACTAATACAACTCAACACTATTGTACACTTCCATGTAATTTTTATATTTTAAAAATATATACTGATGAATGGCTTTCAAATTCGCACGAAAGGGTTTCAAAGAAATATAAATATTAGTTTAATAGTTACGGTGGATTTATTATAATATTAAGTAATTAATTTTGCTGTTACACAAAAGAAACAACTCCTACACATAAGGCTGGTCCAAAAGGTAATATTTTTTAAGATTAATTCCTAACATAGAGAGAAACATTTTAAATGTTTTACTTCATGTACATTACGTTATAAAAATAGTATTCATTTATGTATAAAAAGTACAATATAATTGAACTTTTTATAGTTAGGGTAGCCTGATAATGAATTATTTATACTGAGTAAACATGAGGTCTGTTGAGTTCAAGAGAAGCGTCCTTTTCTTGCTTTAGAGCCTGTCCAGTCAGTAACTTGAAATAAGCAGAAAGGGGATTGTTGAGTCTGGCTTCTACCAATTACAGCTGGCTTCTCTTTGGGCAGAGCAAACACATATCTTCTAGACAAATGTCTACCTTTTACAAGCTATAGTGCTTAGGAGATTATATTATAAAATTATATTAAAATTATATTATAAAATCTATCACATATCGTTACTAACCCTAATTTTTATTAAATTAAAATTTTTGGACAACAAAATATTTATAGTTTTATGACAATGTTTATACACGCAACATTTTGTAATAATCTAAGTTTCTTAAAAATCTAATATCGAACTTGAAAAGCGAGATTTCATGCACGTGAATCGCGCAAGATTAATCATGAGAGAGTAAATCAAACCATAGTTTTACTGTGCATCGCAGCCCATAAAGTTAAAAAGCAGATCACTGAATATCGAGGGCCATTTGTGTTTGCTCTTTTGACGTTCTAAATTTGGCCTATTTTGGCCTTTTATATTCCCATTTAACCTACGGCATACGTCTTTGGGGTGGATGTGCCAGGGTCAGATTCAACAAAAGTGTTTAGGCTTCAGAAAAAAGTCATTAGAATCATGTGCAAATTGAAACCAATAGAATCTTGCCGCGACTTTTTCAGGGAGCATGGTTTTCTGACTTTACCTCTATATCTTTGATGTAGCTCTGTATTTTCGATTCCAGTGTGAGTTGGTGTGGGGCAGAGACGTCCACAGGTATGATACTAGAGGTGGAGACAGCTAGAGGATGCAATATCATAGAACAGTGGCATTTGAACAACTTCCTTCACAAGTTGGTGTCAGATTAATTAATAATCTCTCTGAGAGCATGAAAAATGCAATTTCAACAACTCAACCCTTTTAAATCTTGATTAAAGGACCTTTTAGTGTCGGAAGTGTTTTACCCTGCTGGTGAGTTCATGATGCGCTGCTGGGACCACTAATTTTCGTAACTTATTACCGACAATGAAGCCATGTATGAATGAGAGAGATAATGTAATTTAATGCATGTATGCGTGCAATGAATGAATCTTAGAATAGTCAACTGCAGGCATTCTAGCTTTATTTATTGACGTTTGCAAATGCAATGTAAAATTGTTTAATAACAATAAATATATGATTGACTGATTGTTATAGAACTGTCTAACGTTAAGTGCACTGTCCAAAATATTGACTTATTTCACATTTTTACGAAATTTGTATTTTGTAACCAAGTGCTGTCATATATTTAAATGGTTTTATGTTCCACAGATCATTACTAGAAATCATTTTTCTAAATAATAACACAAGGATGGAACTATGGATTAAAAATTTAAAACTCATTCCGAAATAAGTGTTAATAATTGTATCTATTGAGTTACTGACTATTCTTTCCTTGTCAAATGGTTCCATACTGTAGATTTCCAATAATTTTAGAACGAGAATTACTGTTTGTTTTCTTATATTGCCAATATACCCTGAGTATTTGGTAGAATAGAGCAACCCACCATCTACTGGCCAAATTGATTTTTCTAAAGTAATGTTTCTTCTTCATTTGCATTTTAACAATCATTTTCAACCCGTTAGAGATTGAATTTAACACCCATATTTAGTGCACTTCAAGAGGGAACTCTTTATATTTTCTCCAAAGTCTCTTTATCCATTTAGTCGGCACACGGTACATCAGTAAATGGTGCTATTCTGAGATCCGAAATCCTCTGCATATAAGAGGCAAGCTCTCACTTACTGACAATCACTACTAATTCTTTAAATTTCCGATATCCTAGAGAGTTAAAATTTAGTACAATATGACTCTATTGTCTTCAATAACTCATATAGAAAAGCTAAAGCATTTTTATATAGATCAAATAACTATAGGTGTTCAAATGGCATTAAAACCTCTATATGCACTACATTTGTTTTTAAACTCCCCGAAGTCCTACTACGACGAATTTTTCAAAAATATTTTATAACATGAATGAACAGAAAGTGTTTCGTGTGGATCAACCACCCATACTTATGAAAAACTTCCCTTGAAGAATTATATTTTTCTTTCAAGTTGTCCAAGAAAGATTACATTTTAAACACGTATACACACACGTTCCTCATCACATAAATAGAGATAGTATATTCATGGTGATCAATCAAACATGGGGAATTAAATGGGGTTTTTGCATCAACTTTTAGATAAGCAAAAATATCATAAATAATTCAGATCTTAAAGATGTGAGGCTCAGGTTTTACTTTTTCAACTTTTCAGTTCCTATTTTCAATCTTCTGGTAAGAAAAAACCGAGTTTGGAATTCTATTCTATTAGTAGTTGCAAAATACCTTCTATATAAAAATCTAAATGTTTTTCAACTTCGCATTGGTCATAAGAGCAATGATATTTTAAATGCACCTGAACTGTTTTGAACAGACAAAGAAATGATTCATCAAGCAGATCATGGGGGTTAGAATAGAGTTGCAGCCCCTAAAACAACTTTTTTATTTATTTGCCAACTTGCTGATGTTCTACAACGATAAAATTTAAAATAAACGTGCTGTCAAAAAGACAAATAAAAGCATTTTATTTAGGAAATATACCATTTATATGGGTGCAAAGGGTTGCAACCTCAAGAACAACTACAGATATTTCCTCAATGTCTATACTACCCGCTAAACTAAAAAGGTTAAATTTGACACGTGCCTTACGCTCTCAGTATGAATTTCGGCACGGGAAGTACTTTAAATCAGAATTAGATTGTAATGGCAGGGAGTTGACTCTTTTCACTAAGGAAGACTTTCCAAACCCACACATTTATATGTTTTCAAATATAAAAATCTGTATCTTCGAAGATACACTTTTTTACTAAGTAGTCTTTTCAGACCAATGCATGTATATATTTTCTTAATCCATGCAACGAGGCAAACACCACTACTTAACCGAAAATACCTTAAAGTAGATTAAAATTACCGAAAGTATATATTTTTTAAGTGAAACACTTTTGAGACCTATTCATGTATATAAGAGTATTTTCTTTATCGGGACAATGATGAAAACGCTACTAAGGCTCCGGAATTACATTACACAATTAGTAGAGTATAATGTCTTAATATAGACGTTTTTTGTCCGGAGCAAAAGTTTTTTATACCCACGTATTCATTATTTCTTATACAAAAGCTATCAGAGCACCGAGAATAGACCGGAAGAATATTACAAGGGCTGAAAGTAGATACTTATTGACTAAAGGAAGTTTCTCAGACCGTATATGTATACATCTTTACTTATATTGATCGTGGCAACAAGGAAAACTCTACTATGGCTTATTAAATATAATTCATTCGAACCAGAAATGCTTCTTCACGTGAGAAAAAGAACCATATTCCGGCTTCGTTCTAATATTATTAATCTTTGCTGACAAAATTTGTGTATTTATTCATAAAAACTGTTTCATTCTCCGACTTTAGAGCCCAAAAACATTTCTCTTTAAACTTAATGTCCAATTAACTGAAAAAGTAATTGTCTATGACGTACTTCAATTTAATATAAAGAGGCGTGTAAAGCCATTACTGTGTTACTGCTAGTATATTTGATTACAGAATAGATGTATATTAAATGACTGTTTAAACTTTTTATATAGTTTATTGCTGTTATAAAACATATTGAATTCATAAATACCCTCCCAATCAAGACGGATTTAAAACATACATACTTAATATTAAATATCACGTCGTGAAGGAGGATGGATGTAATAAATAATTTTAATAATCTCGTTAACTAATGAAATGCCTATTGATTCAAAATAATGAATTAACTGTATTAATTAAAAGGAGAAGCGGTTGTTAACCCATATTCTGTAACCTATTAGATAGTCATTACTACATTAAAAATGAAATCAGGCTGTCCTGGTCATTTATGTAATAGTAACACAGCACCGCTGCAAAAGCTTGACAGGAGTGACGGTTAAATGGATAAATTACTCTGTAATGTATTCAGCGAAAAGCTGCTTACGAAATAAAAAGGATAGAGGGATAAAGTGAGCGCCCACCTTAATAGGATTATAACACTTTGAACCCTCCTGGGGGGGGTTTATAGCTGTTTACTTTGTATGCTAGGTGAATTACCTTTCCGTAAATATATTAGCTGTAATCAGGGAAAAGGAAGTGACAAGAAGAGAATTTTTTCATCCTGTGAATATCAACTACATTAATATGTGTTGAGGTATTTTTATACCACAAGGATCTCTATTAGAAAAAAATACTTTCTCTTGATTTGAATAATCTCATATAATCAATAGCTTATAGAAAAACAATTCAATACGTGGACGATACTAAGTTTTCAAGAAAATTCTTAAAAAAACATTAGAGCGAATTTTTTATGGAGTTAAATATTTTCATGCAATTTCTATTAAAACCGAATTTTTATTATTCATTGTTCCAACTCCAATATTCTACGAGCCTGGAGACAAACTGTACTGTATACGCATCCAATCTGGTTTTTAATCGATAAGGAATGATTTCTTAGAAAGAAATTCCTTAGATCGTTAGCCGCGCTAACTCTGTTGGAGTTCGGATTGGGGGGGCTACTAAAATGACAGAGAATATTAAATATAAGCTTTTTCCAATATTATATTTCTCAAAGCTATATTCAATTAAAACCAATCGTCAAACACACGTAATAAAATTATAAAATTAGATAAAGAAACCGAAAGACGCCACATTTAGGATCTGTACATTTTGAAATGAAGAATATGTTAAAATACAAATATTTATTGCGAACATTATGAACATAAATTTCAAACAAATTTTAAATTGATTGACCAGACGGTCGACATTTGCAATGTTTCGTAATTTAATAAGAGATATCCTTACAAAACGTTAGAAAAGTATTTCGATCAACACTACAAGATATATATTCAGACACATATACAGGTATATAATGTCTTAATTTCCAGGCGAAGTTAGGGATAAGATGGACACATGATCTGGGAATCTTTCTAATCTCCACGAATGGTCGGCCGGGCAGGCAAGCTGCCTGCAAGGATTGGATAGCTCAGCGTTAATACATCCAAGGAACATCTGCTTGATTCTATAATCTTGCGATAACCGTCTACCGCTAACCTGCGCCTACGTATCTACACTTGTTTACATTACTTTCTACAATATATTACTTAAAATAGTTGAACAATATTCCCGCAATTATTTATAGTACAAGCCAGCAATTACGCATTTTTAAATCGTACAATACTGAAATAACCAGTCACTTTATAATGTTAAAGGGTAACAATGAGTAAATTTGATTCTAATTGCAACTCGGTCAAATATGGCAATATTAACCATTGTAAAACTTACGAATTCATACGAGGAATTGAAGTTAACTGTAAACAATTTCTATACGGGATTCATCGTCTTAAACAACTAAATAAAATAATGGTTACTAAACTGTAACGAATATCTTGGAATGTTTATTAATTATCAATATGATTTGTATTGTAATAACCCAGGCACATTATCGTCCGAACCTTTAAAAAGAAAATCACGTGAAAAAATGTTGAATGATAGGAAAAATAAATTCAAGAGATAAACGTATCAGCAGAATTGTAAAATTGAACAAACACCTGACTGCTTGGAAAATGAACAGCTAAGAATTTAGAGTAAACGAATATAATCGGTTATAATTGGCGGAGGTAAACATTGAACCGAGCGCTATAATCGATCCAGCACGTGCGGCGGTATAATGGAGTACTAATGAGGATACGAGAGCTCGTAACTGTGTAGGGGAATTTTGATAGAGCTGAATAATAATTGTTACGTTATAACAGCAGATGCTCGGAATTGTGTCCAGCACCAGATGATTGCATAAACTACGTTGTTACCTGTCACGATCGATCCTGTACATGTTGCGGGATAATGGAGTACTAACCACAATATGAGAGCTCGTAACTGTGTAAAGGAATTTTTTATAGCCTGAATTATTAGATGCTCGGAATTGTGTCCAGCTCCAGATGGTTGCATAAACTACGTTGTTACCTGTTACGATCGATCCTGTACGTGTTGCGGTATAATGGAGTACTAACCACAATATGAGAGCTTGTAACTGTGTAAAGGAATTTTTATAGCCTGAATTATTATTGTTACTTTATAACAGCAGATGCTCGGAATTGTGTCCAGCACCAGATGGTTGCATAAACTACGTTGTTACCTGTTACGATCGATCCTGTACGTGTTGCTGTATAATGGAGTACTAACCACAATATGAGAGCTTGTAACTGTGTAAAGGAATTTTTATAGCCTGAATTATTATTGTTACTTTATAACAGCAGATGCTCGGAATTGTGTTCCAGCACCAGATGGTTGCATAAACTACGTTGTTATCTGCACATGTGGCGGTATAATGGAGTACTAACGACAATTTGAGAGCTCGTAACTGTGTAAATGAATTTTTATAGCCTCAATTATTATTGTTACTTTATAGCATCAGATGCTCGGAATTGTGTCCAGCACCAGATGGTTGCATAAACTACGTTGTTACCTGTACATGTGGCGGTATAATGGTGTACTAACCACAATATGAGAGCTCGTAACTGTGTAAATGAATTTTTATAGCCTCAATTATTATTGTTACTTTATAGCATCAGATGCTCGGAATTGTGTCCAGCACCAGATGGTTGCATAAACTACGTTGTTACCTGTACATGTGGCGGTATAATGGAGTACTAACGACAATATGAGAGCTCGTAACTGTGTAAAGGAATTTTTATAGCCTCAATTATTATTGTTACTTCATAGCATCAGATGCTCGGAATTGTGTCCAGCACCAGATGGTTGCATAAAAAACGTTGTAATGTTTTATCATCGATCCTGTACGTGTGGCGTTATAATGGCGTATAATACTAACGAGAATACGAGAGCTCGTAAACTGTACAGTGGTATTTTGATAGCGTTGAATAGCTATTGTTACATTATAATAGCAGTTTTTCAGAATTGTGTCCAGCACCCGATGTTATATGACCAACATTTTCATGTAATTTAACATAGCCAAAATAACCATAAACGTATTTTATAATGAATTACACCTGACTGCTTGAAAGTTACCAGCTCACCAGTAAGGATAAACGAATATAATCGGTTATAATTGGCGGAGGTAAACATTGAACCGAGCGCTAACATCGATCTTGTACGTGCGGCGGTATAATTGAGTACTAATGAGAATACGAGAGCTCGTAACTGTGTAGGGGAATTTTGATAGTGCTGAGTAATTATTGTTACTTTATAACAGCAGATGCTCGGAATTGTGTCCAGCACCAGTTGGTTGTATAAAACAACATTTTCATGTCAGTTACCATCGCCAACATAGCCTAAAACGTATTTTATAATGAATGTCTAATGGAATAAATCACCACCTTTACGGAACTTCCGGTCTCTGAGAGAATTATTGAATCTTACGGCTTTTGGTAAATACTGACCTATTTAAGGTAATATTGGCGAGTATTTTTGAAATTTTCCATCGTTAATAGTTCATAAAAAGAACATTACATTTCGAGGATTGAAATCTATGCTCTTCATCAGTTGTTATATAGCTTTAATGCTTAAGGTTGAGGACACATGACAGATAAAACGATCTTATATGTAGCTAACTTATATTAAGTTACTTATGTTATGTCATAGTAACAACAGAACAAATTGTACGTGACAAACACTTGAGCATATACCTAAGGATAACCGGGTAGGTAAAGCAAGTTAAAGCACATGTACTGTTTTGAATTTATATCCAAATATATATATATATATATATATATATATATATATATATATATATATATATATAAATGAATACATCTGAGTAGTGGGATGCCACTATAGGTTGACCATTATATTATAAATGCATCATAATTACATTTCATTTCAGAGGAATTAGTTGTTTAGCGTAACATATTTAGATAATTAAAATATTTTATTTCTGGATCTAAGTTGTTTAATTAGAAATAAATTAGTATTTTTACGCTTAATGATATATGGGAGCCGTCCTTGGAAGCTAAGTGTTTAGAGCCGAATCCCGGTTCGGGAAATGCGTTTATTTTCACTAGCTAAATAATATTCATCCAACAATACCTTGATTCTTTGATAATTACTAGGCTAGAGCCTCAGATAATCCAAAAATTCCGATCAATGCAGTACTTTATTAAAGATAATTTATTATTCCAGTTAGCATACAAACAACTCGGTTGGATTGTACATTTTTATAACAAATTTATGACCGTTTTCGAATTATTATTTAAAATTTTAGTGGTATTTCAAATACCATTTAATTTGTTAGGAGCTGGTTAAAAGTATAATAATCTCTTAGCTATCACTAATCTGTTCTTCTCTACCTTGTCATTCCGAGTCGACTTCATCGCCAAACCCTCGATGTAATTTGCCAGGTAATTTGAATTAGTGGTGGTTGGTCCTGGGCTGGCGGATTACTTCGATCTAAATAATGACTTCCAAATCTGCAGCATTTGAGAAATCGTCTTTCCGAACGTCTCTCTTCATCAATAATAATGAATAGCAATTACCAACGGAAACATTGCAATATATTATTTTGACGAGATAGTAAATAAATAACTGGAAATGTTAAATTTATTTCCGTTTCAATTTGTACTGTGCTTTCAAACCCAACATTCCTGTGCAAACAATGAGAGGCTAAACGTTTCCAAAAATAACTAAAAAGAACGAAACGAAACTAGTAATAATGATCAGTTTGAACACCTAATCTGAATCTAATACTATATAATATATATATAAGGTATGGTATAAGGTTCATGGATTTCTCATTTATTTATAGAAGGGTTTTATTTTATATTGGCTTTTATTATATATGGTGTGTTTACAGTCCTTTCAGAATATTTGAAGGGATTTTTCTTTGGTTTCAAACAGAGTAGATCGAAGATCTTCTATCTCTACCAGTCTCCCATAATACTGTTTAATAAGTTATGTCTATTTTTACTTTTATTATTCATCTTGTGTTTATTTAACATCTGTTGATAATATTATAAATGTTATCTACAGACAAAATGCTTTGGACATTTATTAAATGGTGCCACATATCAAATTCATCAAACGTTTATGTTTTCTTGTGTATCTGCCATGTGTATTTTAGAACATTTTCATCTTAACCATTAAAAATAAGTTCCAAGTGACAATATAGTGAATGAAACTGCACTTTCAACGTCCTTGGGGTTCAGAGTATTAAATTCCAAGAACTGAATAGTTAAAATATAAAATATTATACAATAATACATGATTTGTTATTAAATATAATGCTGACTCTTTAATTATCATACTACAACCTAAAAGATGAGAAAATAACATTCTAGTTTGTCTTGGTTTTCATAGTTCGTTTGGTAAAAACATACAAAAACTATTTAGCTCAATTCTGCATTCAACTAGAATTCCACATAGGTTAAACAGTGTTAAAGAGTTCTGTGAACTAGCATAAAGAGCCAGCCACCAGCACGGCTTATATATCAAGAAAATTACAGTGCTGGTAAGACGATCGTATAATCACAAAGAGGTGCCGTATAAAGTCGAGATTACAACCCTTAACTCTGCCGCCTCATATCACATGACACCCTTCGTTCATTGTAGCGACTTTTGTAGCGCTTCAGTATATTCTTCGCACGTCCATAGTCTTGTTTCATTGTGGTGTGTTTATAGTTTGTATTGAAGGTCCGTCCATCAACTATGTTCTTTGGTAAATAAGATTTAACCAACTTCAAACAATATATTATTCGACCAGTTTCTGAACGTATGTTCTGAGATTGTCCAAAAGTATCAAACCGATTTTGGTGAATACTTCTTAAGATAAAAGGTAAGTGCACCAGAGTGGCCACACTTTAATTTCATAAGGATTGGGCCAGTATCTGATCAAAATAATAGTCTAAGTAGGCTAGCTAATTTTCTCTTCTGATTGGCTGGAGTCTGTAAAGTTTCTTTTCTATCTGTGTCTGTCTGTCTGTAAGACTTGTAAGCATGTTACGTGGCACGTGTGTACCATACGGGTCGACACTAATACGTCCCGTCAACAATGAGTGCTGCACCGCAGTGATGGCAACATCCCTCGAGACAATACCTTCCACACAACAGATACAAATTCTACAGATTTGATTTACAGTATAATTTCTGATAAATCAGACATATTGAACAAATATTATAAACTAAACTAACAAAACACCTTAGAAATCATAAGGGAAGTTACTAGTTTACACTATAAGTTTTAATCATTTCAATTTGATTTTGAATTGAAAACCTCATAATCAGCTTATTAATTTGACTTAATTATTAGAAAAATTAAAGAAAGCATGTAATTAACTAATGCCTTAAATATATGTTTCACATTTCATGTTTAAATTAAATTTAAAAGTACATAATTGAGAGGTATTACAATGAATGTTTACAATCGCTTGCTTATGAGGGCCTTATAAAAACTCACTGCTTAAAGCATAAGGTGGCACAGGAAAATTTTTAAAATTTTACATTTTTTTAAATATTTTAACTTGAAATGTTTGCCATCAAAGACTGCAGATTTGTAATGACACTCGTATATTCTGCAAGTACTCAGTTACAAAAAAATAATTATAAATGTTTTAAGACTGGTTTTTAGTGCCGTATGATAAGGTGAATTTTTTTTATTATAAATAGTTATATTATCAATTAGTAATGTTGTTCTTTGTTAACTAATAACACAAATTTTCAAAAATTACCTTGAGAATAGTATGATGATTTATTGCTAGCAATTGCAGAGTCAATTAACTGCAAAGCATTTAGCTGCAGGAGAGTGGTTCTTGAATGCTTAAGTTTGAATGCAACGAAATCAACCAATATTAGTGCGTCGCAGGATATAAAGTGTATTATTGGTGTGAGGGAGGTTGCGTGTACTGCATTGCTAATAAGGTATTAAAATGTTAATTGACAACACGTAGAACGTTGTGTATTGTCCAATTTATTGTATCAGGATTCAAATCACTAAACATTTATACTGTACCTTATTGATAAAATTTTTGCTACATACTCTTGTATAACATTCCTAAAACAAATGTACATTGTTGTGTTGTTGTAATGTACAACATCGCATGTGCATTACTGGATAACTATTACAGAATTCAGAGTAAATCTATAAAAACAGTTGTTCATATTGATTCACTCGTTAGCCTACAAGTATCTTACGCCACAGATATCCGAATGTAGACAAAATATTTGTTGTAAAATAGAAATTTTAATTTACCCAGGGCAAAACGCTATGGAATCCGATCATGAAACCTGGCAATAAACGCATGCTTCCGGAGTATTAGGATTTTCAGGATGGTTAAGGTTAGTGGTAGGGACTGCCTTCAGTCGAAATCCCATAAAGAGGAATAGTGGGTACTATATTTCAGTTATGTTACATTAGAATAAGGAGAGGCGTCTCTGCTCCAATCACAGCGGGTAGAGGAAGACACTTCCTCTGTTTAGGCTAGCAACAGCTTTTAACTCTAAGGTAGTTTTAAACTCTCCAACCCTGTCAATCAATCCTTTTACCTCAATATCTCTACATTTGTGCCATCGTGATGTATCGCTCCTGATCATCCATGGCATTTTCCAGACGTAAATGTCAAAGGGGGTTTCGCTAAACCCAGTGCAGGTTGAACTTGAAGGTGCAAGACAGTCACAAATACATAACGATATCTATGAGATAATCGCATATCTAAAGAGTATTCTAAGCGCGCCAAAACAAGAACAAATCTATTGACAGAGAGAGTTTGGAATCCACCAAAGAGAATTATTGCTTAAAAACATTTTAAAATTACCTCTGCAGATACTCTAGTAGCTCACTGAACCACATTTAGTATTTTATCAGCTTAAAATATGAAAACAAAACTCTAATTACTTGGCTATGTTTCAATTAGATACGCAGAAAGCAAATTAACAAAATAACAGTAACAAGATACATGATATACAGTAAAAAGAAAATAATATTGGAATGAAATATAATATGAGTCATAAATTAACTTAGTGTTTTGTATCAAGTGGCAAATTGCAGTGTGGTTAGGCGGTGAAGCCTGAAGCAATCTGGGTGGGAGAGAGGGATTGTTCGCCGGATAGGGTAATAGAGGGAACTGCTATACACGGATATTTAGGGCACAGATTAAGTGTCAACTATAGCAGTGTAGTTTATCTCCATATATCATTTAATAATAGAATATACTATTTAAGCTTGATAAAGGTACATAAGGCAGTGCTGGCAATTAAATATACTGCTTAGCTCCCGTTCTTGAATTATAGGAGACATATTTACTAAAATTTTCATTGTTTGTAAAACATTGTTTTTCCTCATTCGATTCTTTGAGGTATAACTTACATAGTAAATAATATTCTTTTAAAGATATATAATTGTTGATTGTAATAATATTTTCTGTGCCTGATTTGTAATGTGACTAAACAATCTTTCTTTTTTTTGAATTTACATTAAAACTGTGCAGTTAAAATTACGCTAGTAACTTAATTTTCGTGGATATATATGCTCTCATGAATAAACTTTATGAAACTAAAATTAACATTTCACATGAGATTAATTTTACAATTCGAAAATATTATCTTCATATAATAATAATAATTTGGATTAAATATGTATTCTATTATAAATTTTAATGTAACCTCCCTATATATTGATTTTATAGAATTATGATTATTGTATATTTTATTTATTTATTTCGGGTTTATTAAACTGGTAACATGTTTTCAGTATTATTTTTAAAATATGGTTTAAATTAAAATACAAAGTTAAACAATAAAATATACACACAGTTATTGAATATTAATAATCTCTATATTATTAATCTATTAATAAATGTATCAACGTAATTACAACAGTCCATAAACTAAAAACTATTTTAAATTATTCACGAGAAGCAAAATATATCAATCATTCCATATGATTTGTTTTTTTATATAGAAAAGGTGTTTCTATGTTTTATTTAGAACCTCGATTATCAAAATGTTATTACTCAAAAACATGTCCATATCAAAGTCGGAATTGTAAAGAAGCTCTCTCCAAGGCTTGATGAGTTTTCGGTGGATGGGGATGTTTCAATGTTGGTTATTTTCCTGAAAAATTGCAGTCCAATATCAAATTAATACATTTCCACTAACATTGCCGCTTTAAAAAATTATATAACAGAACGTAATATTACACGTGATACTTGGTACCCGTAAATATTAAATGTAAAATTGATATCTAAATTGTTTTCAATGTTTACGTAAAAGAGTAAACCCTGAGTCAATAATTTGTCTGGAATAGTTTATTACTTGATAAAACCACGTTCATAAAATTCATTTTTACATTGAAGTTAAAATGCAAAGCTAAGCAAGAGAGATATGTGCAGGAACTCGGAAACGAGGCAGAGTAACCTGCCCTCTCCTGAAGCAAAGATATAAATTACACAATTTCTAAGAAACTTCCTTTCAAAATCACAACTATATAAAGTCAACTTGTATTGCATTAAATATAATTTAATGTCATATAATTATATTAAATATTAATAGTTTTAGCATTACAGTGTAATAACGAGCAACGTGTTCATGCAGAATAATAAGACATATATAAATTGAGAATAATTAAATTTGTTTGAATTTGTTGCACTTGTTTGTTACGTCAGAGATATGCTAATGTAGGAGATAGATTGCAGATAATCATTTATAGATCTTAATGTATATCTACTTTATGTGTCACAAACCCTACTGACACAATTTTAATAAAAGTACTGAACTTTATATAGTAGGTATCGTTCAACATTCTCATAATTGGCTGAGATATAAATTATCACTAATAAAACTGAGCGCATTGTCCAGGGCGCACTAATTACTCATCCATTAGAAAATAACTTTATTGTCCTCTTTTTTCATATATAAAATAGTACCTTTGTATATGATAATGATGAGCTTAGACAAAACATCACGGTACAGGCAGTCTCAATGTCAACCGGTTCGATACTAAAGAGGTATCAGAAAATCTCTAGAGGACATCTGAAATTTAGTATCTTCTTGTCATGCTAGGGTTTTTTAATATTTTAGATAAACAACTAAACGACAATGAGCCTAAATCGCTGGTAAATTATGTATGTGTATGTAAGTTGCGGTAAGGAATTTTACTGTATAGTGGCGTGGAATATAATATGATGAGAGTGATGAGTGATTCCGAATCAAATTCGTATTTCGATATTCTAAAGAGATGAAACGGACTGGAAATAACATCAAGATGATTACTCCCAATGCAAACTTTTTAAAATCAATAAGTAGTTATCGATTCTGATTTATGCAAATAAATTAGGTTAAAAACTGTTCAGCTCGAGATTTTAACGTAAGGTAATCAATTTCTCAAGTATTCCTAAAACCCGTTCTGCGACACGAGTCATGTGTAGCAGAATAGCTTCAGAATAGCCGAAATAGTAGCAATAACCGTCCGCCGCAGTCAATGTGGTAAACTATAATCCAACTTTAGCTATAGGATACATTGTTAAAGGTAACTAATTATTTAACTAAAATCTTGATCCAAACTTGGTGATGCAATGTCAGCTGTATTTTTAAATTTTAAATTTTGAGGACGATTGGATTTAGCTTCTTGCAGTAGGATATGTTTTATGTTTTGTTTTTTAAAATAATTTATTAATAAATATTAACGTACATAACGTAGTCTAAGTCCGTTTGATTCTGTTTACTATAAATGTAAATCTGTAACTTTTATTCGTTTAAATAACATTAAATTTTAGCTCATTACTAGCCTGATTATTTATCCTGTAGCAGTCTTTAACATTCAGTATTTTAGTAGCGAAAATGTTTCCGCATATATTAATTTTAACTACAGTCAATTCTCATTATTTTCGTGAAGTAAAATTATTTATAAAGTTTATTAATGTTTGTTGTGACGGAAGGAATTAGAAGATTCCAAGTTGTTCAGATCAAACTCTATGATTTTTTTAATTACATTTTTTCTTTATGAGTACCATTCATATACCAGGTTTAATTAAGTCTGGAACCGACTTCCCAGTGGTTGAAAATTACATATAATAAAATAACCACTTGTTTATCAATCCACATTTTCAAGCGACTTTCGGATGTCACCACATAAAGGGGACGTCCATCAGAGAATGTCTTTCAAATCTTACATGTAAGGATAAGTCGCATTGTACATAAATGTAAAGGGCTTCGGTAATAGACCATAAAACTTCAAGCCAGATCTTAAAAGGTTTCAAATTTGAGGCAACAAAATGTTCGTAGAACTTGTTAGTATCTAAGCAATGTGCAACTGTTTTTATTAATGTATATTTTGAGATTGGATTCTTGTCATAAAAAGTATTGTAAAAGATTAGTAAACTCCTCATATGATTTAATTTTTCTACGAACTATTAGTAGAGTTAATCCTTCCCCGCTCACTGTAACTTGCCCAATAATAATGTTTAAACTTGTAAAAGTAAAACTTTCATATAACCACCAATTGAAAGCTAAAGAGCAAGTACAAATATATATAGGACAGTTAAGAGCTGTTGGCATTGAATTCAATTTCAAGGGTAACCAAAACCACTTCTACAGTTATTGAGTACAGTTGCGTTTGATCTAGTAGTTTGCACCTATGGTATTGTTTAATGGTAGACTCGCTTTGTTTTAATAATTATCAAAAGATCAGGGACTCTGAAGTCACTACTTGAAAGCATAAATAATGGATTTGTCTTCTTACGTTATAATTAACCCTAAATTATACTAAATTAATTTAAGTAAAATTAATTTTAACTAACTTTTAATTTGGCTAAGATTGAATTTTTTAGGTCCGTTTTGCGATTTTGTGATCTACTAACAAGGCCCTTTAACTTGATGTACAATTGTTCTATGCTTGGAGTTAACATTTCAAGACTTCCCCTGAGAGAGACATCCGTCCCCTGATGTGTTCCAAGAATCCAGAAAGTTTCTTAAAAATGTAAGTTTTTTATAATATTGATAAACTTAAGTAGTGATAGTAATAAACTTAAATTATCTGTGATTGTGACAGTCTACTTAATGATATGCTTCAATGCTTCAATGACACTAAGCAATATCCCATGAATGAACATGCACCGTCATAGAATTCATTCTTGTTTGTGTAGAAATTAAGTTTCAAGGACAAAATTCATTCTATAAATGACACTTCGTTCGATATTTCTTACGAATATTTCAGTTACATGTGTTACTATGATCTCACAGGAATAAATATTCATAAAATACAGTATATACTTTTCCATAGCCATCATCGTTACCCACAAGGTCAATGTAAAAGGTTTCACTCAAATTCAGCTACATCCCATAGGGTGACATGCACCATCATCAAATTAAAAGCTCCTCATACAGAAATGAAGATTCCTGCAAAATTTCAAAATTTATAGGTCGAAATTTTCTTGAGATATCGTGTGGTCAGATAGAAATTACATTTTCCAGCTTCTCGCGTGATAGGCTTCACTAACGATCAGTTAATAAAAGGTAAATAATTCTATTCTATAACTGTCTTATCACAAAACTATAACGTTTGTTTTACAATTAAAAAGTAAACACTGGTAAAAACACAATCAATTTAGTCTATGTGTTAAGCTTTGTTAGTAAATAATACTTGAACACCAATATTAATTTAATTTTTGTCTTATATAAAATTAATAAATAGTGACAAAGTTAATTTTTACTCGGTACCTATTAAAGCTGTTTTCAGCCGCAATTTTGTGATGGTTATCGGTATAAAAGAACTTTTAGTGTGCAATTTAGCATTTAATTTGATGTAGCAGAGGCCAGCTTTGAAATTGTTGGATTTGTTGGCATTTTTATATTTTCTAAAAGATAAATTTTACGTTTGTAAAACATTTTCAAATGCCGTCATGCTAATATTAGCACATATATCATCATTTTATGGTGACTTTGAGTTTAGACTTTTATTAGTTAAACACTTCTATAAAAAACTTAATTCAATGTTAAACAATGTGAATACATTATGTGTCAGATATCTCGAGAATTAATTTAATTAATTTTATATTTGAAATTTAGTATGAAACTTCATTTCTACATGTAAAACAATGATTTCGTTCTATGCTTACCCAACTACGAATGTGACTAAAAGTC